>NC_056731.1:1872663003-1872735503 GCF_019279795.1 Protopterus annectens | reverse complement strand
AGTTTCGACATTAACTTTCTTTGATGTTCATTTGCAGTCTTTTCATCTTTGGTTTCTAAATTTTGGTGTTATGGTATTTTGATCTACTGAAGTAGATATATATGTGTGTGTGTGTGTGTGTGTGTGTGTGTGTGTGTGTGTGCGGGCGTGCGTGTGTGTGTGTGTGCGTGCGTGAGTGTGTCTGTTAAAATGCCAGGTTTTTGTGATATAAAAATGAGATCACAATAAATCATTTCAAAACTTTTCCCACCTTTAATCTGACCTATAACCTGTAGAAATCAATTGGAAAACAAACAATGTGTTGTGGGAAAACATATAAAAACAAAAAACATACAAAATGGTGGTTGTATAAGAGTGCACACCCTTAAACAAATACTTTGTTGAAGCACTTTTTGATTTAATTATATTCGGTCTTCTTGGGTACACACCTGCCATCAGTTAAAGAGACTAACCCCAAATTAGGTTCAGCTGTCCTAATAGGATTTTCCTGACATTTACTCAGTTGCCTGCTACAGCAAAAGCCATGGTTCGCAGAGAGCTTACAAAGCATCAAAGGGATCTCATTATTAAAAGGTATCAGTCAGGAGAAGGGTACAAAAAATTTCCACAGCATTGGATATACCATGGAACACAGTGAGTCATCAGAAAGTGTAGAAAATATGGGACAACAGGACATTGCAAAGAATTGGACATCCTCCAAAATTGATGAAAAGGCAAGACAGAAACTGGTCAGGGAGGCTGCCAAGAGACCTACAGCAACACTGAAAGAGCTGCAGAAATTTCTAGCAAGTACTGGTTGTGTACTGCATGTGACAACATTCCTCCCATATTCTGCATATGTCTGTACTGTGGAGTAGGATTGCAAATTGGAAGCCTTTTCTTACACAGAAAAACCTCCAGGCCCAGCTAAGATTTGTATAACAATATATCAAGTTTCCCAAAAGCATATAGGAAAATGTGTTATGGTCTGATGAGACCAAGGTTGAACTTTTTGGCCACAATTGCAAAAGGTATGTTTGGCGCAAAAACAACACTTTGCATCACCAAAAGAACACCATCCCCGCTGTGAAGCACGGTGGTGGTAGTAACATGCTTTGGGGTTGCTTTTCTTCAGCTGGAACTGGGGCTTTTGTCAAGGTGGAGGGAATTATGTACAGTTCCAAATACCAGTCACTTTTGGCCCATAACCTTCAGGCATCTGCTAGAAAGCTGAAGATGAAGAGGAATTTCACCTTTCAACATGACAATGACCCCAAGCCTACATCCAAATCAACAAAAGAATGGCTTCACCAGAAGAAAATTAAATTTTGGAATGGCCCAGCCAGCCAGAGCCCAGACCTAAATCCAATAGAAAATCTGTGGGATGACCTGAAGAGGGCTGTGCATAAGAGATGCCCTCACAATCTGACAGATTTGTAGTACTTTTGCAAGGAAGGGTGGGCAAATATTGCCAATTCAAGATGGGCCGTGCTGATAGACTCCTACCCAAGAAGACTGAATGCTGTAATTAAATCAAAAGGTGCTTCAACAAAGTATTAGTTTAAGGGTGTGCAGACACAACAGAGTATTAGATTAAGGGTGTGCTCACTTATGCAACCAGCATATTGTACGTTTGTTATTTTTTATAATTTTCCCCAACAGATTTTTTGTTTTTGCTGCAGTAGCATTGTCGCCTCACAGTAAGACGCTGTCCTGTTTGATTCTCAGCTAGAGCGTCTTCTGTGTGGAGACATGCGTGAATGGGCGTACCTTCGTTGAAGGTTGTGCATCAGGGCTGGCAACTCGGCACGTAAAAATCTACTGTCAATCATTAGCGGACCGGAGTTCCTCTGTGGCGACCCCTAACCGAGAAAAGCCGAAAGACACAACAACAACAACAAAAAATTGAATTGTAAGATTATAGGTCACATTAAAGGTGGGAAAAGCTATCCATCTATGTCAAGCAAAGTTCCTCATTAGCACTCTTCAAGAAAAATCATGATACGTGGATGGGAAATAGGAAATACACCCTGGGGATCACTTCTGTGGCTCTGCTCGACAGGGGCACAGGAAATTAATTTTCTTGGGTGGCATAAGCCCGGGAACCTTGTTTGCTAAGATTACTTAGGCCCTTGGGCTGATAGCCTAGTACCTACCTATGAACCTAAATGATTTATTGTGGTCTTATTTTTTTATATCACAAAAACCTGGCATTTTAACAGGACTGTGTACTCTTTTTATATCCATTGTATATATCTACAGAGAGAGAGAGAGAGAGAGAGAGACAGGTAAATCATATATGTATAATGTGTGAGCTGCCATCACCTTCTTGGTAAGTAAATAATGTCACAGTCGTGACGAAAGCGGGTATTAAACTTTTGAATACGCTACTGCTATCGTGTTTTTCATCTCACATTCTGACTGTGACATTATTTACTTGGTTTTGTGATTCGTATCTTTTATTTGGTACCTTCTTGGTAAGCTAAGGCAGAGTTTCTAGTTACAGTTGTATCATCTGCAAGTCTCTGTTTGTTTTTGCCAAAAGTGCCACCATATCACCAGTCTCTTCCCCAAGGTAGGGGAGCCCACATTTTGCTGCCTACTTCTGCCTTCCTCTGGTTGATTATTTCAGCTCCTTGGCCATTAATCAAACTCAACCCAAGCCATTAATCAAAAACTGCAGGCAGGGCTTTATCCCAGTATGCCACAGATCCAGGCCCCCTCTATATGATATGTTTACAAAGAAAAATATGCATGTCTGCATTTATGCAGTAAAAGATATTCTTCCTTTCATAGAAAGGTTAAGTAGAAACTGCAGAAACATTGATGTGTATTCCTGATTGATCATGTTCTGGACTGCACAATTTCTATTCCAAAGACAGCTTATAGGAGGTCTCCAAACCTGATGGACTGGTTGCTCAATTTAGACCAGTCTTCTCTATATGATGAAGAGTAGAACTTAAGTATAGGGGCTGTTCTGTATTTTGGTGTAGAGATCACATTGTAGTCTATAATGTGAAAGGACATTCCTTTACTGTTAAGCTGTAAAGGCTGCTGTAATAAAGCAGTTTTTTATGGCTTACGATGTCCTTCAAATAAATATTATGTAGGACATAGAACTAATAGGATTAAAAAAAAACAGCTCAAGACCACGTGAGAGCTATTAAAAGTAGCTTAGCGACCTGTCCCGTAGTTTTGTATTACATACAGGTTCACTCACAGGACTTTGCTCTGCTAATGTTTTTTTTTTTTTTTGTTTCATTGCTGAAGTCCAGAATTGTACATGATTGTCTCAAGACTTCTTGGAGAAAGATTCTTGGTTCATTTTTTTTAATGATTCCTTGCAACCACAAGCCCTCATTGATGCATTAAATATGAAGTGTTCATTGTAGTACCTACATGCTGTTCTTGTTTTAATGTTTCATATATTATATACTGTAGTATTACATTATTTACTTTTGATTTTGAAATAGCTAATTCACCCATTGGTTTGAGTCACTTGTCAGAATGTTTAGTTGCAGCAGTTTCTGATTCGTTAATGTTTGTTGTGTTTATGTAGAATTTTTTTACCTGTAACTTTATAACCTAAAACGAGTAGGACTGAGGGGCTAGCTATGTCTATGAAATAAAACAAAACTGAGCTTTGTTAGAGTTCAGTTATATGTCTGGAAATATTTTAGAATATTCTGTAAACATCTGGCTAGCCACCTGGAGGTGTGAGCCTTGGATCTAGATGATTTTCATTGTTGAGGTAACACCCCAAACCCATGTGCAAAAATGGGATAAGGAGCTGTGGATGGATTAATGTATGTATGTATACTAGACGATTGATTGAGGAACGCATGGGTGGATGGATTGAGGGACAGATGGATGGATGGATTGAGGGAAGTATGGATAGATGGATGGATGTATCTGTATTTTTGTCTAAGAATTGCATGAAAGGTCTAGTTTCTCCCATTGAGAAAGGAATTCTTAAGTATAGTATAAGTTATGGAGGGTGGAAGGAGGCGGAGAGGCTGGAGAATGGTCCTTAAAACTGGCAACTGTTTTTAGAGGGTAATAGTGAAGTCATAATTTTGTCTATGAGCTGGTTTTAAGCTGGACCACCTAAACACAGGATTGGTCTGTATACTTGTGAAAAGGAAAATAAAGGATGTTTGCTAAGATTACTCATAGTGATAATTTGCATATAATATTAATATTGCAGTTAATCTACCAATGATTTTATTAATTCAGTTCATTTTTAAACTCTTTTTGACTGTTAATGTGAAAATTCAGATTAAATGGATTGTTGTTGTTATGCCCAGGTTTCATTTTTATACATTTATGACTGGAATATTTCATGCCTATGATTCTCGGTATATATTGATAGGCAATACCTCTGGTCTTATTTCTGTTATCCATAACACATTGAACGAAGGACCCTACTTTTAGGAGATTAGTATTGGTACAGGTTAATCCCTGCAGACATGAAGGGTCAGTAAATAACTATCACAAACATGTTAACACTGGCTTGTTGTTTGATTATCAAGTCCTACTAGAAGAAATACAGTTTTCCAGTACATTAATCAGCTTAGATTGGAGGAAGTGAATGTGCCAAAAGACAAAAGAAATAATATAAGGTGAAGGACCAGATGGAAGGCAAGAAATAAGGAAAATGCATATGTATATTTGTAAGTATAGGAAACTTCTGGAACAACCTCATTTTGATCAGAAACAAACACAGGAATGCTTAAGGAGAGGCACATTCAAACCAAGAGATGAAAGGTTAATACTGACAGCACAAGATAGTGGGCTATGTACACATTTGTTTGTAAAGTCTATTGAATATGTGAGAGAAACAGGGAAATGCAGGTTTTGTAAAACAGAAATGGAAACAGTTGCACACCTTGTTTCTGGCTGCGACATACTAATGGCAGAAGGACTGTATACTGAAAGGCATAATAATGTGGCGAGACTGTTGCACTGGGGATTGTGCAAACATTATGGTACTCAAGTGGCTGAAAAACACTGGAAACATGAGCCACAAAGCATCATAGAAAATGATGAAGTCTACATCACATGGGATCATCCATTACCAACAGTTCAAAAGATAGATGCTAGAAAACCAGATACAGTGGTCCATGAAAAGAAGACAAAAGTAACATTGATCATTGAAATTGCCATACCCAGTGACTACAGTGTCCTGTGTACAGAGACACAAAGTCATAAAATATCAGGATTTGCAGGCAGAAATGAGAGCAATGTGAAAGAACGATTGCAGAAGGAATCATTACTGGGAACATTGCAGGTGCTGCGGAGAGGAATTTTGGCTGGCATCAAATATTGAAACAATACTAATTTCATGAACTTTAATCATACTTTGACTTAGGAATGGAGTCCATTCCCATCATGGAATTAGAAATCCAAAAGATTTGGAAAGATTAAAAAAGGGAGGAAGTGATACTATAGGAGACACACTCAAAAGGATGGAGAATGTTAAAATCTTTACCGAGATGACTAAGATCTTTTGAAGGAAGCAGGAGAAAGGGTGTTTCCTTTTTGTTTTCTAGAACATGTATTCTTACAGTTGAAGAGACAATAAATGGTTTGCAATGCATTATATGGTCAAATAAAACTGGTTTATATAAGGGCAAAGTATATTTTATTTGGTGTGTGTATATGTGTATATATATATATATATATATATATATATATATATATATATATATATATATAGATATATATCAGCTGGTTTCTCACCAAGGGAATTTATAAGTATTACAGCAAGACTATTATTCTTTCTAGAAGAGATTTTATTCTTTATATAATTGACTAGAAGATAGTGTTTAATTAGGAAGGTGTTCAAAGACGAACTAGATTATTTAAAAAAAAGCACAAAAATGTTATGTTGCACAATTTGTTAGAGCTTTAGGTAAGACTGTTTTTTTATCATGTAGTTTGACTCTCACTCATTCTTCTTACTGTAATATAGTCAATTCATTGTCTATATGAGGCAGGATTTATATGACCGCTAACATCATTATTTTGTTAGATATTTTCATACCCATCCAGTTGTAATTTCTGACTATGCCCTACTGGAGTTAAAGCTCAGTCTCTTTTATTTGGGCATATCCTGGAAGAACCCCAAAGGTTTTCCATTTATTTCCTGAACCAGGACTTATTTAGAGATTGGTACAAGGGCCTGATATAAATTAACATGCAGGGGTTTATAGGAGAAGGCGATCATTTCATTAGTAATTAGGATAAATTTATGCAGTGCTGACAGAGTAATCTTATAATATGGCTGAAGTATGGACAAAGGAAGAGGAAAAAGAGAAGTAGTTGTTGATATTTAGAGAGCAGTTGTATCTACAGAAACCCAGGAGATAGAGCAGACTGGTACACGATCTGAAATAAGAAAGGGAAGTAATGTTCTACTGGATTCTTCAATTCTTAAAGGAGGAGGTTAGGGATTTTTTTTACATCATTGATGTAACCCTGAAATGACAGCTGTTCTCTAGAATAAAACCCAGATTTTGCAAATGAAACAGCCTTAAGTGTATTACTATATATGTAATAGAACAAGGTAAGGAGGTGTGGAAACCTTTAGGTGGCATGAAAGGACATATCTGTCTTGCAGGATTCAGCAGAAATCCTCATTCAGTCAAGCACAGCGTCCCGATTTCTTGCAAGTATTAACAGGAATGTCACACTTTTTTCTTTTGGAATAAGATGCACAACTGAGCGACCCCCGCATAAGAATTACCATGAAATTTTTTTTCTACAAATTACTCTAAGAGGAAGCACAGATCCTCTGAACTAAAAGGAACAAAAAAGGAGCTTTGAAGGATCCCACATAACAGGGGATTGCCTGGTAAAGAAATAATGCCAGAAATTGCCTTCTTTTTGCACCCACATTACGTATGCAGGCATGTCGGCAAGGCTGTGTAGTACACACTGCCACAAGATCAAGGAGGCTCAAATGGAGTAACACTGTTGGCCTCTTGCATCCAGGAAATCATTAAATATTCTTATTGCTGAAGTTTTAGTGCTGCATAATTTCCTAAAGACAGCTTGATGTATATCTTATAGGTTATGAGAAATTAAAATGATTTGGGCTGTCTTGCAACCACTTTTTTTCTACTACCTTACCAATTAAATAAATGTTAGAAATCAGACAATAGTTCTGAGGACTGGTCAGGGCCATATACAGTTTACTAAAACTGGGAGTAATCAAAACCTTTTTTAAATTAGATAAAACAAAAATGCCTTTCTTTGTGAGGACCCGACAGTCCTGAGAATAATTGGACTCAATATACAGCCAGTGTATGTGATCAACCTATTTAACAGAATTGGTTATAGAGAAGTGGAATTAATAAGAAACAGATGCAGCTGTTTTCAGAGGAGAAATGTGACTGTCTGATTGAAACTTATAGTTGTCTTTCAGTAATAACATAGAGAGAGCTGTTTTAGTAAATAAACAATGGACAACCCCTGCAGAAAACATTTTATGCGTTGTTGTCCAACTCGCCTTCATTCTTACCAGGATGGGTTTGGATCCGATCCTTGGATCTGACTCGGCTTTATATGCAAGCTCGAGGTCTTCCACTAGCTCATGGCTAAACCCTATCCCAGTATGCCATAGGAACATCTCCCAGATCTTGTTTGCAGCTAAACAGGATAGGGTGCTTGTTCTTCTACCTCTGGCTGAGTATAACTTTATACTTAAATAATTGTAGTTTGTTGTGCTAAATAGTATACTCTTCCTCTTGTGTCTGTTTTTTCTGCTGGTTAGCCTTCGTCTTTTGTTGGGGCTTATTCTCCCTCTCCCAGCTTTCCATACATTTCTATAGCCCATTTAAGTTAGAGGGCTCTTTTTCTTTTATCTCTCTACTTAAAATCCTATTGTTTCTGTGAGACAGTTCATTTAAATTAGAGAACTATTTCCCCCCTTAGCCCGTTTCAGTTAGAAGGCATTTTACTTTCCCTTCTGTCTTTTGAGCATAGTCTTTTTAATTTAGAGGGATGTGCCTTCCTTTTAAAAACTTTCTCTTTATTAGTACTTGTTAGTCTTTGTTGTTGGCTGCTGGGGTGCCTTCTCTGCGGAGTCTGCATGTCCTCCCTGTGGTCGCGTGGGTTTCCTCCAGGTGCTCCGGTTTCCTCTCACATCCCAAAGACATGCTGTAGGTGGATTGGACACTCTAAACTGGCCCTAGGCATGAGTGTGTGCATGTGTGTGCCTTCTGTGGAAGATTGGGCACCGGTCTGGCAACTCAACACCGTAAAACTCCACTGCCAATCATGAGTGGACAGGTGATCCACTGTGGCGACCCCTAACCAGGAAAAGCCGAAAGAAGAAGAAGAAGAAGTCTTTGTTGTTGGCTAAAAAAAATGAAGTTTTTTATATATACATATGTAAACAAATTGCTTTTTCCTTCAGAAATGTCTGCCAAGGATTCAAAATCATTTGGTTTTAAAAAATGTGAGAATTGTGGACAAAAAATGTCACTGACTAACAGACACACAGTCTGTGTCTATTGTCTGGGAGCTGTCCATCTCCAGGAGTCTTGTTCAATTTGTCATTCATTTAACCATAGAGCTCTCCTGGAGAGGAAAAACAAGCTTATATTGACAGGACTGTTAAAGACCCCCTTCTCAGAGGCTATTCAAGAAGATGCGGGTTCTTCTAAATCTCAAAAGTCTCCTTCCTCAAAATCTGATAAAACAGAAAAGAGATCTGCTTCTAGCGCTCCGTCGGAGCCACCTAAAAAAATGGCAAAAATGTTGACACTGGATCCGAAGCCTACCAGATCTGAAAAATCATTGGCACCAACACCATCAGTTTCAGAGCCAAAGGAAATTGAAATTCTGAGCCGGTCCCCATTCTTGGAGCCATTCTCTCTGGCCCTTAGGTCACCTATTCTGCAGCCTTCTATATTTCCAGCCCCCTCGTATTCCAGGAGCCTGTCTGATGATGATGTGGATCGAGTGGTACAAAAGCTGTTAAGGACTCCAGCTCTGGCCAAATTATTATCAGATCCAATCCCAAGGGATTCGGATTCGACTGCATCCTTCCCTTCTGCTCTGATTTCTCCTCCGATCTGATCTTAGACTTTGGAGTCAGAATGTCCAGAGCTGATACTGGTGGAAAGTTCAGAACCAAGACCTGTATTGGCATCTTCGTCCCCAACCATTGCTCTGACGTCCTCGGCTTCATTGTAACTCGGGGAGTCTAGGTGCCGACACGCTCCAGTTGGGTCCAGTGGGGGGGGGCGAGTTGGATCGGACAGTTGTCGGATCCAGTCTTGCCTCTCGGGCATTGGCTCAGGTGAACTTGGCTCCTACCTCAGCCTCTGGGCCATTGTCCCTGGTTCCGGGAGTTCCCTTGGCTTCTTTGGCTTCAGTGATTTTCTTGGATCAGGACCAAGGGGCCTTTGAGGTGATGAGGAGTGTACTGTCTCCACAGACAATTCCATTGTCATCTCCAGATGTTCTTCACCCCTAAAGCACCAGTGTCTGCCTCTGTATCCTTGCTTCCACAGGGATGCAGAGATTCTAGGCCTCAGGATGCCCCACAGGGCGCCCCCCACTCTTCTGAAACCTTTCCAGAGTGCCCCTCTGAGGAGGTCACCCGGAAGAGGTTATGTAAGAGGAAACATTTAGATTCCCCACAGGAGTCCATCACTTCTGATACGGACCTCGATGAAGCTGAGGGGTCTCCACAGCCACCTCCTGATGATGTCTCCTTTGGAGACATCCTAGAAATATTTAAACAGAGAAGTGGCTGGAAGCCCAAACCTACAGCAGAGGAATGCATGCTCCTGAAGGCCTTTAGATCTCAACCTCCCTCCACTTGGGTTTCTCCACGTTTTGATGAACTGATGGACCTAGTTTCTCAAAAGGTGTGGGAGTCTCTAGATTCAGTGGAACCTGTTCCGAGGAGGCCAGATAAGTTTATTACATCCCCAGCTGACAAAACTTTTCTGACCAAGGGTGTCCCAGTAGATGCTATGGTGGTGGTAGCAGCCACCAAGAAGGATCTCTCTGAGACATCCTCTTTTGTTCATTCACCAAATAAAGAGTCTTGTACGATGGACAGATATGGAAAGCATGTTTTTTCTTCAGTGACTTTTGCCCTCAGATCGTGGACCTACCTTACCCATTTTACAAGATTAGAGCAAGATCTCCTGAAAGAGCTAGGAGATGCTCTCCAAGGTTTGGTAGCTGATGGGGTTGCAAATAAAGTCTCCTCTCAGCTCTCTACCTTAAATTCAGTTGTCAACTCCTCAATGAGGCTGATCTCTTATGCAGCAGATGGAACAAGTAGAGCAGCGGGTTCAGGAATTTCCTTAAAGAGATATTCCTGGATGTGCTTGTTTGACTTTGTGGAACCTTTTATATCTTCCTTTGTGAATGCCCCATTCAATGGTTCGTCTCTCTTCAGGCCCAAAGTCAAGGACACACTAACCAGGTGTGACCAGGAAGTAAAGACTCTGTCTGCTGTATGAGCCTGTTTTCCCTACCTACCAGGCCATATCCCAAAGGTCAGAAGAGAAGTGGAAAAATGTGGTTCCAAAAATCTCAGAGAGCTTTCCAGGGAACATATAGTGAATCTTCCCCTTGGGGCAGAGGGGGAAGTGGTAATTGAGGATGCCAACCACACGGCAGAGAGGGTCCACAGAATCAGGGCGACAAAGAATCTTTCTTTGGATAGCTCTTCCAGCTCTCCTGAAAGGAGACCCACCTGTCCACCTGTGGAGGCAGTCAGGGGTCACTTATCTTTGTACCCAGAAACCTGGCAACAAATAACAAAAGGCAAATGGATAAAAAACTTCATATCCAGAGGTTACTCCATCCCTTTTTCCTTTCCCGCCGCAGTCATAAAAAAGATTCCAGATGTTTCACCCAGTCAAAGAGATCAGGCAACTCTAGAAATTCGAAAGTTGCTAGACAAAAGAGTCATCCAGATAGTCCCTGCAGACCAAATAGGATCCGGAACTTACTCAAGATTCTTTTTAGTTCCAAAGAAGACAGGGGACTGGAGGCCAGTTTTGGATCTCAGCAAGTCCAAGTTCCAGATAGTAACACTGCAGTTGATGCTCCCTTTTCTGGGACAAGACAATTGGATGTGCTTGATAGATCTCCAGGATGCATACTACCATATAATGATGGACATGATGATCCAGGAGACACCTGTGCTTTCAGCTGGGAGCCAGTCACTACCAGTTTCAAGCTCTGTCCTTTGGCCTCACTGCAGCCCCCAGAGTTTTCACCAAATGTATGGCAGTAGTCGCGGCTCACTTGAGTAGCCTAGGATTCCGGGTGTTTCCATATTTGGACGACTGGCTCCTAACTGCCACCACCGAACATCTACTAACAAAAGCAAGAGACACCACCTTTCAGCTCTGCTGTCACCTGGGAATTACAGTAAACTGTAAGAAATCTGCCTTGCTCCCTTCTCAGCATTTTCATAGGGGCAGAATTGAATGCTATAAGTATGATGGCCAAACTTCCTCCAGAAAGAGTGCAAGTTCTATGACGTCAGGTTCTAAATCTTCTTGCAAAGAAAAAAGCACAGGTAAGGACAGTCCTAAAACTTTTAGGGACCATGGCAGTGGCAATAACCGTGATCCCATTAGCACATCTGCACATGAGAATTCTCCAGTGGCCACTGTCTACTCAGTGGTCAGTGTAGGAACTGCCTATGTCCCACAAAATATTGATAACAGACTCTTGCAAGAAAGACTTTTGCTGGTGGCTTTATTCCACTCATGTGACACTAGATTGACCATTTGTACTTCCCCAGCCATTAGCCAAAGTGACAACTGATGCCTCACAGATAGGGTTGGGGGGGCATTATCTGGGAAAGACAGTCCAAGGCACCTGGCAGGATAATCAATGTCTTAGAAATGAGTGTGGTGCTTCTGGCGTTGCAAACATTCCAGGACTCTCTTCCGCTGGGAACTGTTGCAGTACAGACAGACAACATGTCAGTTGTATGGTACATAAACAAACAAGGAGGAACCAGATCTTACTCTCTTTGTCGAGAGGCCCTGAGAACATGGCAATGGGTGACTTCCACCCAATGCTTTCTGTTAGCAATGCACATCCTGGGGAAATCCAATGTGATAGCAGACAGACTCAGCAGAACAGTTCTGATGCCTCACGAATGGTTCCTAAAACAGGAAGTAGTGGAAAAGATTTTCTACAAATAAGGACAGCCTTGCAGCGACCTCTCTGCTACATCCATGATTGCTAAATGCAGCAGCTACTTTGCCCTTATTCCCCCTCTGGGTGAGTCACCAAGGGATGCACTTGTTCAAGAATGGCCCTTGGGTCTCCTCTACAATTTTCCTCCCCGTTAATACCTAAAGTTCTGCAGAAAGACAATTGCTTGGGAAAGGACTTGTTACTCATTGCCCCATATTGGCCTCGCCAAATCTGGTTCTCCTTCCTGTGGCCTCATCTTCAGGAGGAGCCTTGGATTCTGGACCCAGTTCCAGACCTTCTGACCCATGAGTAAGGAACCTTACTTCCCTTCAGACCCTCAAATTGACAGCTTGGCTGCTCCGATTCCAACCATAGCCAGGTTTCCTAACCTCTCTTTATCAGTTAAACACATCCTAATATCTTCTCATAAGGCTTCAACTAGAAAGATATATAGAAGTAAATGGAAAAGATTCTCATTAAGGGCCTCTCATAATCATATTGACCCTTTTTCTGCTTCAGTAAATTCCATACTAGAATTCCTGGCAAAACTGTTCAATGAAGGTGCAGCTGTAGCTACCATTAGAGTTCAGCTAGCAGCAATATCCAGTTTTCATTTAGGTGAATCAGGCCTCAATATTATGTCTCACAGACTCCGTAAACCTTTCTTAAAGGTACCTTGTTATTAAGAGCACCTATCAAAGACCCTCCTGCACCATGGGAACTACATTTTGTCTTATCTCATTTAATGTTTCCCCCGTTCGAGCCAACATCATCTTGTGAACTCAGATTCTTGACATGGAAAACTATTTTCTTGATAGCAATTACCTCTGCTAGAAGAGTATCAGAGCTACAAGCCTTGTCAATAAAGCCCCCCTACTTGCTGTTCCATTGAGACAGGGTCTCCTTATGAACAAACCCTTCCTTTTTACCTAAAGTATGCTCAGAATCAAACTTGAACCAGTCCGTAGAGCTGCCAGTCTTTTATCCAAATTACGAGAATAAGGCAGAATAAATGTTATACGAACTGGATGTACATAGACAGTTGTGTTTCTACTTACACAGGACTAAGGACTTCAGAAAATCTGACTAACTATTCTTATCCTTTTTAGATTCAAAGAAAAGCACTCCAGTCTCTAAAGTGACAATTTCAAAATGGCTTTCAGACTGCATAACCTTCATCTGTAAATCTCAAAACAGAGGTCTTCCCCATAGAGTTAAAGCCCACTCTACAAAAACCATTGCAACCTCTTCTGCCTTTTTGGCCAGACTACCAATTGATACCATTTGTGCTGCAGCAACATGGGCAAGACCACATACCTTTATCATTCATTACAAAGTCAATTTGGCCTCCAGGAACAGGGCCTCATTTGGTTCCACGCTTCTGAAGAATATTCTCCTTTGAGACACCAAAGAAAGATGGTAAGAATGAATGAAAGATTAGACAACAACATATAAAGAAGTTATGTACTCACCATAACATCCCATGTGTGTTGTCCATCTTTGCCTTCATTCTTACATCCCACCCCCTTTCCCCCAGACAATTTTTACTCCTGGAGGACTGAGTTGCTACAATTGGACATCATTGTTCTCTGACCTTCTTGACTGCACTCTGAGATATTATAAAATATAATTTTTTTTTATTATTATGCCTGCAAACAAGATCTGACAGATGTTCCTAGGGCATGCTGAGATAGGGTTTAGCCAAGAGCTAGTGGAAGACCTCGAGCCTGCATATAAGGCTGAGCCAGATCCGAAGATTGGATCCAAACCCATCCTGGTAAGAATGAAAGGGAAGATGGAAAACATACATGAAACGTTATGGTGAGTACATAACTTCTTTTTTTCATGGCATCTGTTTTATGTGTAGCTGTGGTAGTAAGAAAGCTTCATTAGGATGAGTTAATAGTGCTTCTTTTATGGGAAAAAACTTCCAGCAAATCTTCCAGCATGTCGAATATGAACTGCACAAAATATATGGATTGGCTTTCAGGGAAACTGCAGCAGAGTTGTTAAACACTGAAACTGTCTTTTGCAATATGCACTCATTTGCAGAGTGATTCAAGCTTATTGGTCCTTGAAATGGTATTTCAGGTCAAGCGAATGCATTATATTATTTAGGCTTCCCCTGCAGAAGTATATGACTGCTTGAAGAGAAAATCATACACTCAGTTAATGTGATGTGACACCCCAACCCCATGTGGGAAAAGGGGTTTATGGATGGACGGATAGATTTATTTCATATAAAGAATATGAATTTGTTTATTATCGTTTATTACCAGAATGCCTTCAACAAAAACAATGAAACATCTGTTTAGATCACCTAATGCAGACAACTTTAAACATAGGTTCACAATAAATAAGATTTCAAAAGACAAGAAAAAACAATTCCCATGGTTATCTTGCTGACATATCAGTCCTTAAGCATTCCTCCTCTCAGAAGTGCCTTCCTCCATTATACTATACATTGTATCATTCTGGTATTTGTGTAATATCTTTTTTACCTGTGTCCTTATTTTTGTCCACTTCCCACCTGAGCAAAGATTAGTTTTCTGTAGACCTGCAGATTGTGGTCTTTCATACATCTGTTATCCTACTGATGTTATTCCATTCTGCCCTTTTGCCAGTAAGCTTTTTACTGATCATCCCAACAAGAGAATATGACTTTTAAAGCTACTTCTCCTGTTTTTCTTACTGCTTACTACCACCAAAACTACAAAATTGCAGTCTGTGGACACGTCTTTTACAATTATCTCTTCCTGTTCATTTATGTAGTGTGTGTATCCATCTTTCACCCCTTCACCCCTTTGCACGCCTAAAGCATACACAGCACTTCTGCACTGGCTTCTTCACATCTCCTGTACTTTCCTGTTCCTGATCTTCAAGGTTTAAAAGTAAATCTGGTGTACAGTAGAACCTGTGAATCAAGCATGTATGCTGGTCTCATACTAAAACAATGGGACTAATGTTCTTCACACAGCAAACCATCTCCCTTCAATCCCTTACTGATATGTCTACCTCATGATGTGTGCTGGTCTCATACTAAAACAATGGGACTAATGTTCTTCACACAGCAAACCATCTCCCTTCAATCCCTTACTGATATGTCTACTTCATGATGTGTGCTGGTCTCATACTAAAACAGTGGGACTAATGTTCTTCACACAGCAAACCATCTCCCTTCAATCCCTTACTGATATGTCTACTTCATGATGTGTGCTGGTCTCATACTAAAACAATGGGACTAATGTTCTTCACACAGCAAACCATCTCCCTGCAATCCCTTACTGATATGTCTACCTCATGTGTGGTGCCCCACTTTGTACATAGTGATTGCATTGCCTGCATACATTTTTTCGGTAGACCAAAATCTTGTATAACGATACAATTTTAGGACTTCTTTTAATAAGGAGCCCTTTAAAATATGTGTCATCCTAATAATCTTAAAATGAATATGAAATACAATTCATTTATAAACAGCAGCTATCATTTGCTGAAATTTTAACTACTGCTTTTAACAGCAAATCTTTAGAGCTAAAGGCTTTCACTGTTATCTTCCCCTTCACTAAGAAGCCCCATTTTAATTATACCTTTCTCTCTCTATGAACTCCAGTTTATCACTAAACCTCTCACCCTGCTTTTGGGATTATTCCATACCTCCTCCTCCATCAGGTATAGTATACGTTCTGTTCCCTCACCTCTTCTCCTGAAATATTTCATTGACTGTTCTTGCATGTGTAGCCAGAAGCTATAGCTCTTACTTACTTTCACTTCTCTGTTTCTTCCCTTGGTGATGTCTAAAGTAGCTTGCCTGCTCATCTGCTTATTCTTATCCGCACTTTCTGTTTTCCTGACCACCCGCAACACACTAATGTGCCCCACCACCTAATTTTTCCTAGGGAGTATGAGTCTTCCTTTCCATCTCCAAAACCCTTTTCCTTCTGATATAAATGTATCACAATGAACCTATTCCAGAGTCCGGAAGTCTCTGAGTCAGGGACCTATCCCTCCAGCATGTTTTGTTTATTGTGATGACAAGTTTTAGATCCCTGGAGTGTGTGGCTCTGAGGGACTAGGATTTCTTTAAGTGTAGCATGTTCACCTGCTCTGGGTTTGACATGGCCTTGTATGTTAAGCAGAGATCGCCTCTGAGTAGACGATATGTGACAGAGTATAGCTGGAGGTTTTTAAGGTGGTCAGCGTAGGGCATCTGCTTTAAGCCTGTGATTCTTTTAGTGAGGTATTTCTGCGGCCTTTCCAGTTGTTGCAGATGTCTTGACAGGTACATACCAAATGGGGCATTGTATTCTATAATGGGTCTAATGAGGGATGAGTACAGTGGGACAATGACCTCCTTTTTTCTGGATAAAAAGCCCTTAGTGATGAGGTGTGTCACATAGAAGGATTTCCTGACTGTTGTGGCTATGTGGTTATCGAAGGTGAGACCACTGTCCACCTGTGTCCCTCTTATCACACTCTCGGTGTATAGTGTACTGCCACCTATGTGGTAATTCATGGGTACATGTTTTTTCCCAAAGGGGATAACTATACATTTCTTGGCATTGAGCTTGAGCCCTTGAGCCCATGAATGCTGTATCTGTCGTTTTTGAAACATGAGTTTAGCAAAGCAGTACACTTTATGCAAGGATAATATCTTAGATATATAGCATACAATTATTTGAGTATCTTGGCAAGAATTTGAACATTGATACAGTACAATACATATACATATAGGATCTTATGGATTTATCTCAAGTGCAGGAGATCTATAAAGTCAAGTAATTCAGCTGTTATGAATCCTTTTTTTCTTTGCTCTGGTAAGGATTAAGTTAGAATGTGTTTACTTGGGCTTAGCTACTTATGAAAGGAATCACACTGAAGTATTAGATCACATTTACAGAAAGTATACTGAGAATTATAAATATAGTTTCTTTAAATGTGATCTAATACTTCAGTGTGATTCCTTTCAAGAAACTATACTGAGAATTATAAATGTAACTGCGGTGGTGGTGCTGCGGTAGCATAGTCGCCTCACAGTAAGACTCTGTCCGGTTCGATTCTCAGCTAGAGCGTCTTCTGTATGGAGACATGTGTGAATGGGTGTACCTTCGTGGAAGGTTGTGCATCAGGGCTGGCAACTCGGCACATAAAAATCTTCTGCCAATCATTAGCGGACCGGAGTTCCGCTGTGGCGACCCCTATCCGGGAAAAGCCGAAAGACACAACATACTGAAAATTATAAATATTCAGTAGTTATCTTATGAACAGAAACATTACACCTTTAACTTGTTCTTCCTAAATATGGGAGAGTCAAGGAGGAGCTTTCTCTAGTGTACAAAGCTCACAAAGGTCAAAGTTTACATGAAAGTTTAGAGCTTATGAAAATGAGAGCTGAGACATGCTGCAAAATTATGGTCAGGTTAAGACTACAAAATATTTTAATAACCAGAGAAAAGCTTGCTTAGTAATTTGGTTGTTAAAAACTGGAAGAAATTACCAGTAAGATTAAAGGAAACCTATACTTAATGGCTAACCATAAATTTTACAAGTCTTTGGAGAGGAAAAATCAAAGTAAATTTTATTTCGCTTTGAATTAAAGAAAATGAAAACATGGAAACATGGATATGTGAAAAATATCCCGGCAGAAAATACATATTTAAGTATATCTTTTTCAGTTTGGGTTTTTACCTAAATCTCAGTTTCCACCCACATTCCAAAGTGATGTTGTAGGTGAACTGGCAATGCTGAAATTACCCTGGCTTTGTTGGGGGTGTGCATGTGAGGATGTGTGTGTGTGTGTGTGTGTGTGTGTGTGTGTGTGTGTGTGTGTGTGTGTGTGTGTGCGTGTGTTTCCTACAGCAGATTGGCATCCCTTCCAGACATGGTTTCCTGCCTTCTGCTCATTGCTAGTCAGGACAGATTTTTGTTTTCAAAAGGCTTTAATTTGATAAAGTGGGTATTGAAGTTGATAATTTGATTGCGTGACAGACCTTATATCCTGCTTCATCTGAAAAACATATTAATGGAAGCTTCTTTAAAACTAGATATTCTGCTGCCTGCATCCTATTCCAAAACAGGCAATTACATGTGGGTGGTACATCTAATGCCAGAGTCAAAAACAAAGGCCTTAAGTCTTTGGTGTTCAAGAAGAGTGAGAGTTGGAATGGCAAGAACTTCAAAACTTCCTGCACCGCGACAGTCTGAACCCCTTAAGTAGCAGGTGGGCGCAAGGAAGTGTTTAGGGTGGTCTTGGAAGAGATGGATGTAGTTAAAGACGCAGTGTCAAACTGTGGTACAAAACTGATAAAATTGAGCACAGTGGCCAACAACTTTGAGGAAATATTTCTAAATATAATTATGAATCAACAGATATTTATATTTGGTAGTTGCATCGTAAACTACCCTTTGTTTCTCTGACAGTGTCAAAGTAGTTCTAGTGAATGATCCTTTCAATCACATAACTTGCTTGGCACTGTTGTGCAGGAATGTCTTATGGAAGAGAAGATAAAGCATGTTATTAAGAAGATCTTTTCAATTCATCATGACTATTCACTGTTAAGAAATTTTTTCCAGAAGACAACATATAAAATAATGAATGTAGGTAATTTAATTTTCTGGTTTCCACCTCAGTCCCCACAAACAACATTCCCATAAATGGATGGATGCTAGAAAACATTAATTTCAGGCAATTGTGCTCAAGAACTAGTCATTTTAGGAATGCAAAACAGTTTTCAACTACTTCCAGAGGTCCTGTCCGTACTTCCATCCCCCAGGATTACTTATCAATTCCTCTCAGACAAGACTTGTATTTACCTTTATTGGGTGTGTCATATTTGAAGAAGTTTGTCAAAGTGAGAAAATTCATGAGGAAAACAGTTCTACTGCTTACCCTCCAGCACTTCCTAAATTTTTGATAATTCCTGATGTAGAAGATACATGTTTACCAATACATCTCATTCATAAAAAAAAATGTGGCTGGTGCAGTGGTTAGCGTTGTCACCTCACAGCAAGAAGTTCTCCTGTTCATTTCTCGGCTGGGGTGCCTTCTGTGCAGATTCTACATGTCCTCCCTGCATTTGTGTGAGTTTCCTCCCGCATTCCTAAGACGTGTCAGGAGCATTCCTCCTGGGCCTCAGCTGAAAATGGGTTCTTTCCCAGTTGGATTTTCCAGTAAACAAATGTTAAATAAATAAGTAAAAAATGGATTTAAAATGAGGTAGCTGTGCTGTTTTTCCATTTGACATAGCTAGAGTGCCATGGACTTCATGCTTTGTTTCTGTTTTATTTGTATTCGTAAGAGTAAAAGGAATGCTTCTTCTGGTGTATATGGATTATTCCTTTCTTCTTGCAAAGTGTTTTAAAGTGCTGTTAAATAATCTTAAACAGGTTTGAGATTTGTTTCTAAGTTAGTGTAATTGTCAATAGGAAGCAAGTTGGCTCTGTATCAAAGACCTCAGTTCCTGTGAACTTTTATAGACACAACTAAGCAAACGGTACTTCTTCTCCAAGAGAATGTTCAGAAATAGCTTTTCATGCAACATTCAGTTAGAGAGATATAAATAAAGGAAAGATGTGTGTCAGAGCTCTGAGATACATGGCCTTCTGTATACATGCTGTGCATTTTGCAAAAGTTCATTTAAGAAGGACACGGTCAGATTAAATCAGGTGGCATGGTCACATTCGGCTTTCACTATTCGTGGTATCTTACTCAGCAAGTATATTTACCCTCCCCTTTTCACATTTTTAATTATGGCTCACTGTCAGGGAGATTTTATGGTCACTCTTTGCCTGTTTGTTTTCCTCCTCATTGAGGTCTTTCTAATATTCTATTAAGCAACAACTGACTAGGATGAGACCTGCCTTAATTTTTAACACCTTTAGACCCCTTCAGTGATGATCCTTGAGCATATCAGTGGGATGAGAGCAGTTCCCTCAAAGGGAGCAGTGTTGGGATTTCCAAAATGGCATGGCACTAAATAGACATGTTGGTTGAAGCTCCAAGCCATACTGAGCAGCATGTTTATTAAAAACTCTGGCTTTTTATATGAAGGCTACACAGTCTTGGTTTTCTTAGCACCCTATATAGCATCCAAGAATGTGTAACCCAGCTCAGGTAAAAAGTTTTTCAGACATTAAAAAATCTTGTCTTAAACTTAGTTTCAGCATTCACTAAGGAACCTGGTATAGGTTCATAGGTTCATATGTTCATACTAGGCTATCTGCCCTAGGGCATTTATAAGCCTAGCCAGAGTGTGTGTGGCTTTCACCACCCCTTAGGATGAGAATACTATACCCATTAGTTTGCTGTGCCTCTGTCCAGCAGTGATACAGAGATGATTCCCGGGGTAAACCTACGATCTCCCATCCACTTGTCAAGATTTCTCTTGAACAGAGTCAGTGAGGGGCTCTGCCTCACATGGACTGGGATTCTGTTCCAGAGTGTAGGGAGCCTCTGGGTGATGAATCTGTCCCTCCAGCACGTCCTATTTATATCCGTGTTGAGGTTTAAGTCTCTTGCTCTCGTGGCTCTGGTGGATTTGGATTTTTTGAGGTGGAGCATCAAGTCACTTCTTAGCCCCTTTAAGGGGTAGAGTGATGTTTTATCTGTGGAGGTTTAGATTTATTTATTTGTATTTAGCTGGTTAAGAATTAGTTTGTGTTCTGTTGATACCGCCCTTTGAAGGGCTTTGTGTGTTGCTGTTTAAAACACTGGCAGTAAGTGGATGTGTCAAGACCAGAAAAGTAACAGCAATTTCAGTGTTCACTAAGGAACCTGGTATCATGTCACTTGTTAGTCCCTTTAAGGGGTAGAGTGATGTTTTATCTGTGAAGGTTTAGATTTATTTATTTGTATTTAGCTGGTTAAGAATTAGTTTGTGTTCTGTTGATACTGCCCTTTGAAGGGCTTTGTGTGTTGCTGTTTAAAACACTGGCAGTAAGTCGATGTGTCAAGACCAGAAAAGTATCAGCAATTTCAGTGTTCACTAAGGAATCTGGTATCATGTCACTTGTTAGTCCCTTTAAGGGGTAGAGTGATGTTTTATCTGTGGAGGTTTAGATTTATTTATTTGTATTTAGCTGGTTAAGAATTAGTTTGTGTTCTGTTGATACTGCCCTTTGAAGGGCTTTGTGTGTTGCTGTTTAAAACACTGGCAGTAAGTGGATGTGTCAAGACCAGAAAAGTATCAGCAATTTCAGTGTTCACTAAGGAACCTGGTATCATGTCACTTGTTAGTCCCTTTAAGGGGTAGAGTGATGTTTTATCTGTGGAGGTTTAGATTTATTTATTTGTATTTAGCTGGTTAAGAATTAGTTTGTGTTCTGTTGATACTGCCCTTTGAAGGGCTTTGTGTGTTGCTGTTTAAAACACTGGCAGTAAGTGGATGTGTCAAGACCAGAAAAGTATCAGCAATTTCAGTGTTCACTAAGGAACCTGGTATCATGTCACTTGTTAGTCCCTTTAAGGGGTAGAGTGATGTTTTATCTGTGGAGGTTTAGATTTATTTATATGTATTTAGCTGGTTAAGAATTAGTTTGTGTTCTGTTGATACTGCCCTTTGAAGGGCTTTGTGTGTTGCTGTTTAAAACACTGGCAGTAAGTGGATGTGTCAAGACCAGAAAAGTATCAGCAATTTCAGTGTTCACTAAGGAACCTGGTATCATGTCACTTGCTAGTCCCTTTAAGGGGTAGAGTGATGTTTTATCTGTGGAGGTTTAGATTTATTTATTTGTATTTAGCTGGTTAAGAATTAGTTTGTGTTCTGTTGATACTGCCCTTTGAAGGGCTTTGTGTGTTGCTGTTTAAAACACTGGCATTACGTGGATGTGTCAAGACCAGAAAAGTAACAGCAATTTCAGTGTTCACTAAGGAACCTGGTATCATGTCACTTGTTGGTCCCTTTAAGGGGTAGAGTGATGTTTTATCTGTGGAGGTTTAGATTTATTTATTTGTATTTAGCTGGTTAAGAATTAGTTTGTGTTCTGTTGATACCGCCCTTTGAAGGGCTTTGTGTGTTGCTGTTTAAAACACTGGCAATACGTGGATGTGTCAAGACCAGAAAAGTAACAGCAATTTCTGTGTTCACTAAGGAACCTGATATCTTGTCACTTGTTAGTCCCTTTAAGGGGTAGAGTGATGTTTTATCTGTGAAGGTTTAGATTTATTTATATGTATTTAGCTGGTTAAGAATTAGTTTGTGTTCTGTTGATACTGCCCTTTGAAGGGCTTTGTGTGTTGCTGTTTAAAACACTGGCAGTAAGTGGATGTGTCAAGACCAGAAAAGTAACAGCAATTTCAGTGTTCACTAAGGAACCTGGTATCATGTCACTTGTTAGTCCCTTTAAGGGGTAGAGTGATGTTTTATCTGTGGAGGTTTAGATTTATTTATTTGTATTTAGCTGGTTACGAATTAGTTTGTGTTCTGTTGATACTGCCCTTTGAAGGGCTTTGTGTGTTGCTGTTTAAAACACTGGCAGTACGTGGATGTGTTAAGACCAGAAAAGTAACAGCAATTTCAGTGTTCACTAAGGAACCTGGTATCATGTCACTTGTTAGTCCCTTTAAGGGGTAGAGTGATGTTTTATCTGTGGAGGTTTAGATTTATTTATTTGTATTTAGCTGGTTAAGAATTAGTTTGTGTTCTGTTGATACTGCCCTTTGAAGGGCTTTGTGTGTTGCTGTTTAAAACACTGGCAGTAAGTGGATGTGTCAAGACCAGAAAAGTAACAGCAATTTCAGTGTTCACTAAGGAACCTGGTATCATGTCACTTGTTAGTCCCTTTAAGGGGTAGAGTGATGTTTTATTTGTGGAGGTTTAGATTTATTTATTTGTATTTAGCTGGTTAAGAATTAGTTTGTGTTCTGTTGATACTGCCCTTTGAAAGGCTTTGTGTGTTGCTGTTTAAAACACTGGCAGTAAGTGGATGTGTCAAGACCAGAAAAGTAACAGCAATTTCAGTGTTCACTAAGGAACCTGGTATCATGTCACTTGCTAGTCCCTTTAAGGGGTAGAGTGATGTTTTATCTGCGGAGGTTTAGATTTATTTATATGTATTTAGCTGGTTAAGAATTAGTTTGTGTTCTGTTGATACTGCCCTTTGAAGGGCTTTGTGTGTTGCTGTTTAAAACACTGGCAGTAAGTGGATGTGTCAAGACCAGAAAAGTATCAGCAATTTCAGTGTTCACTAAGGAACCTGGTATCATGTCACTTGTTAGTCCCTTTAAGGGGTAGAGTGATGTTTTATCTGTGAAGGTTTAGATTTATTTATTTGTATTTAGCTGGTTAAGAATTAGTTTGTGTTCTGTTGATACCGCCCTTTGAAAGGCTTTGTGTGTTGTTGTTTAAAACACTGGCAGTAAGTCGATGTGTCAAGACCAGAAAAGTAGCAGCAATTTCAGTGTTCACTAAGGAACCTGGTATCATGTCACTTGTTAGTCCCTTTAAGGGGTAGAGTGATGTTTTATCTGTGGAGGTTTAGATTTATTTATTTGTATTTAGCTGGTTAAGAATTAGTTTGTGTTCTGTTGATACTGCCCTTTGAAGGGCTTTGTGTGTTGCTGTTTAAAACACTGGCAGTAAGTCGATGTGTCAAGACCAGAAAAGTATCAGCAATTTCAGTGTTCACTAAGGAACCTGGTATCATGTCACTTGTTAGTCCCTTTAAGGGGTAGAGTGATGTTTTATCTGTGGAGGTTTAGATTTATTTATATGTATTTAGCTGGTTAAGAATTAGTTTGTGTTCTGTTGATACTGCCCTTTGAAGGGCTTTGTGTGTTGCTGTTTAAAACACTGGCAGTAAGTGGATGTGTCAAGACCAGAAAAGTATCAGCAATTTCAGTGTTCACTAAGGAACCTGGTATCATGTCACTTGTTAGTCCCTTTAAGGGGTAGAGTAATGTTTTATCTGTGGAGGTTTAGATTTATTTATTTGTATTTAGCTGGTTAAGAATTAGTTTGTGTTCTGTTGATACTGCCCTTTGAAGGGCTTTGTGTGTTGCTGTTTAAAACACTGGCAGTAAGTGGATGTGTCAAGACCTGAAAAGTATCAGCAATTTCAGTGTTCACTAAGGAACCTGATATCATGTCACTTGTTAGTCCCTTTAAGGGGTAGAGTGATGTTTTATCTGTGGAGGTTTAGATTTATTTATTTGTATTTAGCTGGTTAAGAATTAGTTTGTGTTCTGTTGATACTGCCCTTTGAAAGGCTTTGTGTGTTGCTGTTTAAAACACTGGCAGTAAGTGGATGTGTCAAGACCAGAAAAGTATCAGCAATTTCAGTGTTCACTAAGGAATCTAAGGGGTAGAGTGATGTTTTATCTGTGGAGGTTTAGATTTATTTATTTGTATTTAGCTGGTTAAGAATTAGTTTGTGTTCTGTTGATACTGCCCTTTGAAGGGCTTTGTGTGTTGCTGTTTAAAACACTGGCAGTAAGTGGATGTGTCAAAACCAGAAAAGTAACAGCAATTTCAGTGTTCACTAAGGAACCTGGTATCATGTCACTTGTTAGTCCCTTTAAGGGGTAGAGTGATGTTTTATCTGTGGAGGTTTAGATTTATTTATTTGTATTTAGCTGGTTACGAATTAGTTTGTGTTCTGTTGATACTGCCCTTTGAAGGGCTTTGTGTGTTGCTGTTTAAAACACTGGCAGTAAGTGGATGTGTCAAGACCAGAAAAGTATCAGCAATTTCAGTGTTCACTAAGGAACCTGGTATCATGTCACTTGTTAGTCCCTTTAAGGGGTAGAGTGATGTTTTATCTGTGGAGGTTTAGATTTATTTATTTGTATTTAGCTGGTTAAGAATTAGTTTGTGTTCTGTTGATACTGCCCTTTGTAGGGCTTTGTGTGTTGCTGTTTAAAACACTGGCAGTAAGTGGATGTGTCAAGACCAGAAAAGTATCAGCAATTTCAGTGTTCACTAAGGAACCTGGTATCATGTCACTTGTTAGCCCCTTTAAGGGGTAGAGTGATGTTTTATCTGTGGAGGTTTAGATTTATTTATTTGTATTTAGCTGGTTAAGAATTAGTTTGTGTTCTGTTGATACTGCCCTTTGAAGGGCTTTGTGTGTTGCTGTTTAAAACACTGGCAGTAAGTGGATGTGTCAAGACCAGAAAAGTAACAGCAATTTCAGTGTTCACTAAGGAACCTGGTATCATGTCACTTGTTAGTCCCTTTAAGGGGTAGAGTGATGTTTTATCTGTGGAGGTTTAGATTTATTTATTTGTATTTAGCTGGTTAAGAATTAGTTTGTGTTCTGTTGATACCGCCCTTTGAAGGGCTTTGTGTGTTGCTGTTTAAAACACTGGCAGTAAGTGGATGTGTCAAGACCAGAAAAGTAACAGCAATTTCAGTGTTCACTAAGGAATCTGGTATCATGTCACTTGTTAGTCCCTTTAAGGGGTAGAGTGATGTTTTATCTGTGGAGGTTTAGATTTATTTATTTGTATTTAGCTGGTTAAGAATTAGTTTGTGTTCTGTTGATACTGCCCTTTGAAGGGCTTTGTGTGTTGCTGTTTAAAACACTGGCAGTAAGTGGATGTGTCAAGACCAGAAAAGTAACAGCAATTTCAGTGTTCACTAAGGAACCTGATATCTTGTCACTTGTTAGTCCCTTTAAGGGCTAGAGTGATGTTTTATCTGTGGAGGTTTAGATTTATTTCCTTTTGTTTGGCTGTTTAAGAAGGGATGGGTGCTGTGCTGATGCTGCCCAATCAAGCGTTCTGTGTGTTATTATTTAAAACACACAGTGTGTGGACACATCTTTATGTGTTAAGTGCATTTAGCTAGGTTGCTTGAATGGTTGTAAGCCTAATTAATTCTTCCCATTTTACCTTTGGCGGTGTTTATATTTAGTGAGCAGTCTGAATCAAGGCGCTGGACATCCTTATCAATAGGTTGTTTTGAGACCACTGATAGTATATGTAACCTTGATATGTTGTTTTGCTAATTCACAAGTTGCTAGACTGGAAAGAATGCAAAAAAAATTATACCAAGCAAATTAAATAAGTTAAATACGATGTTACAAGGATAGACTTGAGAGGTCATCTTTGTTTTCCAATTCATGTAGACTGTGAGGGGAGATCTTACATATCATATGTCATATATTCTGCTAGGATTAATGTTTTGAGATATAAATATGAGACAAGAAATAAGTTATTTGTTGAAATCAATACAAGGATATTGGCTAAACATTTAAGGTGTTTTCATAATAGAGCTGGTTTATAGTGGAATCAGCTACCTTATAAAATTAGAAGTGCGGAATCTTTAGCCATATTTAAGGCACTTATAAATTTTCTTTTTATTTTTATTTTATTTTTTATTTTACATTTGTTGACCGGGAAAGTCTGACTGGACACAGATCCATTTTCAGCGGAGGCCCGGGGAGAAAAGCTCCAATAGCAATACATACAAGAAAATTTCATAAAAGAAAAAATAGCATACAGAAAGAAATGTTGCATCCATATAAACATCAGTACGGTGTAGATTAACAAAATCTTAAAGGAGACATTTAGTTGTTGTGTCTTTCGGCTTTTCCCGGTTAGGAGTCGCCACAGCGGAACTCCGGTCCGCTAACGATTGGCAGTAGATTTTTACGTGCCGAGTTGCCAGCCCTGACGCACAACCTTTAATGAAGGTACGCCCATTCACGCATGTCTCCACGCAGAAGACACTCTAGCTGAGAATTGAACCGGACAGCGTCTTACTTTGAGGCAACAGTAAAGTTCATAATTAACATCATTCAGGATTACAACAGTAAGAACTATATATATATATATATATATATATATATATATATATATATATATATATATATATATACATTTTTAGTTGTATTAATGTATATCTGAGTGTTTGCCTGTAATTATGAATACTTGAAGTCATTTTAGTAAAGTAATAACAGCTGGTTATTAAACTTTACAGAGAAAAGAATCAGGGGACCCTTAGTAGAATCATTAAACAAGGTAATGGTAAGAATTAACCTGGGGAGTAGCATGAGCAAAACCAACTGTTTGAAAAGTGGGTTTTCAGGAGTTTTTTAAATTGAATAGTGGAGGTAGTGGAGGTTATTTGGCTTGGTAGTGAGTTCCAGATTCTGGCAATAGTGCAGGCAAAGAGAGATTTGCCAGCATCATTTTTGTATTTGATGACATTTATGAGGTTCTGGCAACTAGATCTTAAGGCTCTAGTGGGAATGTGGGGGTTAATTATATATTGGAGCACAGGTTTTTATTCAGGAAGGTAGTAGAGTTTGTGTGCTATTGAGAGTTGATTGAGTAGGAGTAGTTGAGGCAACTCGAGCCAATTGAGCTGGTTAAGGGCAAGACAGTGGTGGGATTTGTATGAGGCTTCAGTAGCAAACTTGGCAATCTTGTTATAACAAGATTCCATTTTGTTCAGATCAGTTTGGTGGAGATTAGTAAGGATGGGGGAGGCATAGAGAGCATATCATTGCTGCAGTCTTCCTGTGTCCTGAAAAAGTGCTCTTCAAACTATCTGGAGATATAAAGAGCTGAGTATATTTTTCTGGCACTTCAGAGTTGTGTACTGGTGATTGTTGTTTGACTAATTTTATATCATTGCTGGCTGACTTCAGAGTTGTGCACTGTTATCTTTGCTTCACTGTATAGTTTTTCAGATCTCTGCTGAAGGTGTTGGTTTTCCCATACCCACCCTCCGTATTTCTGTGTTATTGTTTAAATTTCGAGGCTTTTGCAGTTGCCCGCCCCCACTGTAGATTTGATCTGGGACACTCCCCCCAGTCCCATCTCTTTACCTCATTCTACCTAATAGACGCCTGCATTGTTTTTAGTAATTTTTAATTTAATTGCATTTTTTAAACTGTTTGGTCTAACATTGCTACATATTTAAGTGTGCTAGCTTGCACTGCATTTGAATTGTTTTGACTGCTGTTTTAGCTACTTTTCTGTATATATATAAAAAAAAACAAAAAAAAAAAACTTTCCTGTAACTAGTGTAGTCCAGCTTCAGATTTGCTGTATCCAGGACTGTATGTAAGCTTCTGAGCCCCCCCCCCACAAGCTTTCTGTGTTGGAGGGAAGCCTTCTAGCTTATCAGTGGGAGTGGTAAGCACTAGGTAACCTATCTACCACATAAGGAGTGGTTCTGACCCAGAAATTGTAGTTATTGGCCATTTGGGCAGTTTTTCCATCTCTCTCAACTTTCTGATTTAAAAGCCAACATTTGCACTTGTTTCCCCCCTTTCCTGTAACTAGTTTAGTCCAGATACAGATTCTTACTTTTAGCACTTGAATTTGCTTATTCGTGATCAGCACTTGCTCAGAACTTGTAAGCACTAAATAACCTACTAATTACTACAGCACTCAACCTTCCTCATTACCTAGAGGAAAACAGTTTTGAACTTACTTTCCTCGCTTGCTTAGAGAAAAACAAAAAAAAAAAACTTTCCTGTAACTAGTGTAGTCCAGCTTCAGATTTGCTGTATCCAGGACTGTATGTAAGCTTCTGAGCCCCCCCCCCCCACACAAGTTTTCTGTGTTGGAGGGAAGCCTTCTAGCTTATCAGTGGGAGTGGTAAGCACTAGGTAACCTATCTACCACATAAGGAGTGGTTCTGACCCAGAAATTGTAGTTATTGGCCATTTGGGCAGTTTTTCCATCTCTCTCAACTTTCTGATTTAAAAGCCAACATTTGCACTTGATGTTATGTGATCCTATCTCGCCTACATTCTGACTGATGGGTTCGGAGCCGATCCCTCGGCTCCGACTCGGCACGCTTATGCCAAAGAGCGAAGTCTCTTATTGGCTGAGCTTACTATATCCCAGGATGCACCACTACCAGTCCCCCAGATCTCGTTTGCCGCTAACTTGCGAAGACGTGGTCTCGAGCTGGCTGAGCTGAGTAGTATTTTACTAACTTTTTTCTGTCAGAAATTTGCTGTTCTTGTCATAAAAAGCTGTTTTAACGGCTACTCTTCCCTTTTGTGTGTGATTGGAGTTTTTTGTGAGAAACTTTGTAGTGTGATTGGGCGTTGGTTCTGATTTCAGGCCTCCTTCATCTTAGGGCCTTCCCGGTCAGTCAACCCCTCTCAAACCTTAGGGGTTTTCAAAATACCCTTGAGTTAATTGTTACGGATTAATCTGCAGCTGTAAACTGATTTTTGGTAGTGTCAGTTAAATCAGAAAGTCAAGTGGATAGTGTTGTTTTTTCTGTCAGGGAATTACCGCATTATTGTTATAATGTCTCAGAATCCTAGGCCTTCGGGCTTTAAAAAATGCACCAAATGTAATTTTAAGATGTCAATCACAGATGATCACTCTCTCTGTGTTTATTGTTTGGGTGCAAAACATTTACAAGAGTCATGCAGTGTGTGTCACGCTTTTTCCTCGAGGGTCCTCCAGGAGAGGAAAAATAAACTCATTCTTAAAGGCTTAATAAAACCCTCCTTTGAAGAAGCTTTGGCATCCTCTCCTTCTCCAGCTAAAGAAAGGCGTCGGCTCCGACCAGTCCGTCGGATCCGACCGCCAAAAGACATAGGCAGGCTTCTCCTTGGCTCCAAGGACTTCGAGCCGAGGGAACGGTCTGCCTCGATGCCACCAGTCTCGACTCCTCTGGCTCGGAGTCGATGGCTGGGGCATCGAGGCGGGTCACCTTCGGCTCCACTGGTCTCGGAGCCGACAAAGGTTGCCCGCTCAGACACTTCCTCCTCGGCGCCGAAGTCCTCCTCGGCACCGATGGAAACTAGTGTGGGTATTCCTTCGGCGCCGATAGTCATCGAGTCGCCTCGGAGCCGGTCCCCTAGCCCTTTGGGGCCGTTGGAGAGGCCATCTCGAACCCGTTCAGTATCCTCTCGGTCATCGAGGATGTCGGATTCGGATATAGACAGGGTGCTCCAAAGACTGTTCCAGTCCCCAGTCTTTCAAAAATTTGTTTCGGCTCCGACCCAGTTGGCTTCGGAGCCGATGGCCCATGCCCATGTTATTGCTATTCCTCCTCCGACCGCTTCGGCTCCGTCAGAGCAGGTGCTGTTGGAGCCGGTGGAGATCTTAGGGTCGGCTCCGACCCTTACTCCAACCACGGCCTTCGGGTCCGAGTTTGGTACACGGACTTCTTCGGCTGGACCTGGGGGTGATGTTTCGGGACCTATGCTATTGGTTCCGAGCCTCCCTCTCGGTGCTTCGGCTGCGGGACTTCCGTCTGCTATCATGGCTCCGGGGACCGGACACTCCCAGGATTCTGGGGTCCGGCTTTCAGAGCTATGAGGAGTGCCTTGGCCAAGTCTTCTTCGGCCATCTCCCCGGCTTTACCAGCACCTTCCCTGGGCGTGGAGACTGGGTCTTTGGCAGTTCCCCTGTCCGTAGGCAGCGGAGCCCTGGGCCTGAGGTTACCCCCATTGGGGGTTCCCCTCCTCCTGAGGGTTCTTCGGAGTTGTCTTCAGAGGAACCCCCAAGGAAGAGATCGTGCAAGAGGAAGCATGTGGACTCCCCCGAGTCTATTACATCTGACACTGATCTTGATGATGCGGAGGGGTCCCCGAAGTCGTCCTCGGAAGATGTCTCATTTGCAGACATCTTAGAGATCCTCAAACAACGAGGCGGCTGGATATCCAAACCCCCCTCTGCTGATGAGTCAGTGCTCCTCAAGGCCTTTGGGGCTCAGCCCTCCGCCTCCTGGGTGTCTCCTCCGCCCTTGACGAGCTCCTGGATTTAGTTTGTCGGAGGGCGTGGGAACATCCAGATACCGTGGAACCAGTCCCTTCTCGTCCTAACAAATTTTTGTCTGCCCCACCCGAGAAGGAGTTCCTGACTAAAGGCGTGGCTGTAGATGCCATGGTGGTGGCATCTGCTACACAACAGGACGTGGCAGAGGCTTCAACGTCCGTCCATCCTCCTAATAAGGAGTCTAGGAGCATGGACCGCACGGGAAGCACCCTGACTTCAGCGGCCTTTACTTTAAGGTCCTTGAATTATTTGGCACATTTTACCAGACTTCAGAGGGATCTGGTCAAGGAGCTGTCAGATTCCCTCTCGGTAACCTACCTGAGCAGCTAGCCCAGTCGGTTAGCTCTCAGTTGGCTATCCTTACGCCAATTTCTAACTCGTCCATGAGGCTCATTTCATATGCGGCCGAAGGGGCGGTAGAGCGCAGGCACAGGCGTGGCTCACGGAGACAAGCCTGGCTCCGCTTGTGTCAGTTCGGAGGCCTTCAAGTCTTCCTTCGCCGACGCTCCCTTCGATGGGTCCTCTTTGTTTGGACCTAAGGTTAAAGACACCCTTACCCGCTGTGAGCAAGAGGGAAAAACTTTATCTGCCGTAGGTGCCGTTATTCCACTCCCTTTCGGCCTTATCCCAAGGCTAAAGGAGGAGGGAAGATGTGGTTCCGTAAATCACGTAAGTTTTTCCTCAACAGCAGGAAGATTCCCCTTCCAGAGGCAGAGGACGGGAAATTTTTCTGGGAGACGCCGTCCCAGAGGCGGCAGAGGGCCCCGCAATTCTGGAGACCGCGAGTCCTTTCGTGGCTCTTCAGCCTCCCACACCTCATGAGGGATTGCCCGGCTGTGCTGCTCGGAGCCAGTCGGGTGCCGTTGCCAAGCACCTAAAAGCCTGGGAATCAATCACTCAGGACAGATGGGTGCTTAGGATCATTGCCGGAGGTTACACCATCCCATTCACATGCTCACCCCCACCGTCCAAAAAAATCCCGGACCCACCACCCAGTCAAAGGGAAATTGCAGCCGCAGAAGCTTTAAAGCTGCTAGAAAAAGGAGTCATCCAACCGGTCCCCACAGACCAGATCGGATCCGGAAATTACTCGAGGTTCTTTTTAGTGCCAAAAAAGACAGGGGACCTGAGACCAATATTGGATCTCAGCAGACTAAACCAATCCGTCACGAAATCCAAATTCCGAATGGTCACGTTACAATCCATTCTCCCATTGTTGGAGAAGGATGCTGGGATGTGCTCCATAGACCTCAAGGACGCCTATTATCACATACCGATACATCAGGCGTCCAGGAGGTATCTGCACTTCAGCCTGGGAGACAGTCATTTCCAATTTTGTGCACTGCCCTTTGGTCTCACCACAGCCCCCAGGGTGTTCACCAAGTGTTTGGCAGTAGTGACTGCTCACCTGAGGAGTCTTGGATTCCAAGTGTTTCCCTATCTGGACGACTGGCTCCTGACTGCCACCACCAGGCATCTACTAATGGACAACCTCAAAGCCACCATCTCCCTGGGTGCTACCCTGGGAATTACATTCAATTGGTCAAAGTCTGTCTTGCTGCCCTCTCAGCGCATAAGGTTCATAGGAGCAGAGATAGACTCAAAATTGATGTGCTTTTCTTCCTACCGAAGGATCCAAACTTTACAAGGCCAAGTTCAAGCCCTGATTTCAAGATCCAAAGCCCCAGCCAGGATGGTCCTACAAGTTTTAGGTTCGATGTCTGCCACGGTTCTTCTAGTTCCTCTGGCAAGATTGCACATGAGGATTCTTCAGTGGCTATTGTCAACTCAATGGTCCTTTCAGGATCTTCCCTCAATCATCCCATTATGATTACAGAAACATGCAAACGGGACCTTCGCTGGTGGCTTCAGACATCCAATCTAAATCAAGGAAGCCCTTTGTTATTCCTCTCCAGTGGATACCCTGACGACAGATGCCTCCCAGATAGGGTGGGGGGGGGGCATTGTCTGGGCAGGTTAGTTCAGGGCTCCTGGCTTCCAGACGAAGCTCTTCTCCACATCAATGTATTGGAGATGAGGGCTGTACTTCTGTCCCTACAGGCCTTACACAAGTTTCTCCCTCAGGGCATAATCGCCATCCACACAGACAACATGTCGGTGGTCTGGTATCTAAACAAACAAGGAGGGACCAGATATTACCCCCTTTGCAGAGAGGCCATGAGGGTGTGGGAATGGGCTGTAGCTACCAGCCGTTTCTTGGTAGCGACCCACATTCCGGGGAAATCAAATATATTGGCAGACAGATTGAGCAGGACAATTCTCTCTCCTCACGAGTGGTCCCTAAACGAAACAGTAGCAGCTCAGGTTTTCAGGAGATGGGGGACGCCGTGCTGCGACCTATTTGCAACACCACAAAACACAAAGTGCAAAAGGTTCTTCTCCTTGACTCCACATCAGGGGGAAGCAGCTATGGATGCTCTAGCACAACCTTGGCCAACAGGGCTACTTTATGCCTTTCCTCCGATTCCACTTCTCTCCAAAGTCATTCAAAAAGCTTCTCAATTGGGGTCCACAATGATACTGATTGCTCCATACTGGCCTCGTCAGGTATGGTTTCCCTACCTGAAGAAACATGCGGTGGACGATCCTTGGACTTTAGATCTAACTCCGGATCTGCTAATTCATCAGTCGGGACGACAGCATCAGTCCCTACACTCCTTGAAGTTGACAGCTTGGCTCCTCCACTTCTGACTTTAGTCAGAAGTCACACATTAGACCCGGAAGTTATTCACATTTTATCTTCAGCCCACAAACCCACCACTAAGAAATTGTACCTCAGTAAGTGGAAGAGGTTTGCTATCTGGAGCTCAACTCAGGGCTTAGACCCTATCACTGCTCCAATCCCGGAAGTTTTGAAATTCTTAACATCCCTGTTTAATCAAGGATCTTCTGTCTCTACTATTAAAGTCCAACTGGCGGCTATCTCTAAATTCCACGAATCCATGGATCCTCCATTGATGAGCAGCAGACTATGCAAAACTTTCATTAAAGGTGCGGGCCTGTTAAGACCCCCAGTTTTTCATCCTGCGCCTCCGTGGGATCTTGATTTGGTGCTTCGTGCATTAACATCTTACCCTTTCGAACCGGCTGCTACATGTGAGTTAAAATATGTGTCTTGGAAAACTGCCTTCTTAGTTGCAATTACTTCTGCAAGAAGAGTTTCAGAGCTTCAAGCCCTGTCTATTAAACCACCGTACTTGATTTTCCACAAGGATAGAGTATCACTTAGGCCTAATCCATCCTTTGTCCCAAAGGTCTGTTCTAATCTCTGTCTCCAACAATCTCTAGAGCTACCAGTTTTCTTCCCAAAATTCTCCAATGAAGCAGAATACACTCTCCATAAATTGGATGTTCACAGGCAATTGCGCTTCTATTTAGACAGGACTCAGCAATTTCGTAAGTCAGACCAGTTGTTTGTGTCCTTCTCAGACAATAAATTGGGTAAAACCATCACAAAAGCTACTATCTCCAAATGGATTAGAGATTGTATAACTCAGGCTTATTCTTCATCGAATAAGCAACTTACAACATCTATCAAAGCTCACTCTACCAGAGCTATGGCGACTTCTATAGCTTTTCATTCCAAACTCGCTATATCGGAGATTTGTGCTGCGGCTACTTGGTCCAATCCGCACACTTTCATTTCCCACTATAAATTGGATGTGGCATCTAAAGGGCGAGCATCATTTGGTTCCACGGTACTCAGGAGTGTTTTCCAGTGAGCCACCCAGGATTCAGGTGCTAGGGACGCTGTCCCATCAGTCAGAATGTAGGCGAGATAGGATCACATAACATCTTTTAGTTATGTACTCACCATAACTTCAGATGTTTGGGATCCATCTCGCCACATTCCTAATACCCACCCTCCTTCCCCTGCCTTGGAGATCAGAAGAGATTGAACGGTTTGAGTTCTACTGTTTTTATCTTGTTTCATCTGACGATGTTATATAATCAGAGCGTGCATGTGTGCATGTATGCGGACAAACTAGATCTGGGGGACTGGTAGTGGTGCATCCTGGGATATAGTAAGCTCAGCCAATAAGAGACTTCGCTCTTTGGCATAAGCGTGCCGAGTCGGAGCCGAGGGATCGGCTCCGAACCCATCAGTCAGAATGTAGGCGAGATGGATCCCAAACATCTGAAGTTATGGTGAGTACATAACTAAAAGTTTCCCCCCTTTCCTGTAACTAGTTTAGTCCAGATACAGATTCTTACTTTTAGCACTTGAATTTGCTTATTCGTGATCAGCACTTGCTCAGAACTTGTAAGCACTAAATAACCTACTAATTACTACAGCACTCAACCTTCCTCATTACCTAGAGGAAAACAGTTTTGAACTTACTTTCCTCGCTTGCTTAGAGAAAAACAGCTCTTGTACTCACTTTCCTCACTTATCTAGAGGAAAATAGTTTTTTTTATTCAGGCATGTCCAAGGGTCAGCTCCCAGTGTTCTCCCCTGTCTATCTGATGAATCTGGGCATCTTGGGGCAATGTAGAATTTGCCTCATGTACACAGACAACCCTCTCCACCTACCACCCAACACTACAACCTGTGAGAGATGCACTTATCTAGCCAAACTGGAGGTAAAGCTCTCTCCAATCAAGACAGTCAAGAAGAGAAGGTAAACACTTGCACCACACCACACTCATCACATAGTCTCACTAAATCTACACCACCAAAATCCACACATAGAAACACAAAAACATTTGCGGAGGCTCTCAATAATAATCTGCTCAAGCAACAGAGACCACCAAAGCAGAAATGCAAGCAACCTCCACCCCCCAACACAACCCAAATGACACATAGCCCACAGACTCAGTGTGCCACTCAACCACAGCCAATAAGGCAAAACAACGTCCCCAACACACTAGTCATAGGCGACTCTGTAGTCAGGCACACTGATGTTCCACTCACCTGGCTAAACAAGGAGAAGGTTACTGTCAGCTGCCTGTCGGGTGCCAGGATCCGCCACATAACCCACGCACTCGGGTCACTCCACAACAAGTACAAATATGACTCTGTCATTGTCCATGTCGGTGTGAACGACCTGAGACGTACCTCCCTGGACTACATGAAAAGAGACATGCAGGAGCTCTCCAATCTTGTAGCCCAGGCAGGTATGACCCTAGCCCAGAGTAGCATTCTGCCATAACCCAGAATGATGCCGCAGTACAAGGACAAAATTATTGACTTCAACAAGTGGCTAAGCTTCTGGCGCCATTCTAAAGGGATCCAGTATCTGTCTGCCTGGGATGACATGGTTGACAGACCACAATGCTTTGCCAGAGATGGCCTGCACCTGTCACCCCTGGGATTCCGGATACTGGCTAAGGTTCTTGCCACCCCTATAGTGCCTTTTTTAGGCAAGGTTCAAATGACAAATTCACCACCGTAACAGCAACAGGCAAGCAAAAACTGAGGGTGATGCTACTCAATGCTAGAAGTCTAAATCTCAAAATGCACTCACTCAAGGCACTCCTTAAATTGGAGAACATCGATATCTGTGCAGTGACTGAGACCTGGTTCAAGGCTCCAGAGATCACCCCTGCACTACCAGGCTATAACTCATACCACACTTTTCGACCATGTAACCTGGACTTGAACACCAAAGGCGGAGGTGTGTCCATATTCATTAAGGATATCCACACCTCCCAGGCTAGTTGCTCAGCATAATGCAGCCGAGGTTATTCAAGTGAAACTAACTCTGGGCAAAACTGCAATCCAAATTGTAGCTTGCTACAGATCACCCACCATGCCCCAGGATTCCCACTCCTCTTTTCTTGATGTACTGGAAAATATTAGGGTTCAACTAAACACCCTAATAATGGGCGATTTCAACTACCCCACCATTAACTGGGAAAACTACTCATGTACCAACTCCTTCACTCAATGCTTTCTGGAATTCATAAACTCCAGTGCCTTGGATCAACTTATCCACACCCCCACCAGGGGCAACAATGCCCTAGATCTAGTCATTACCAATATGAGTGACCAGTGTTCCACACCTGAAGTCAACGCCTCATTGGTCCGATCTGAGCATAAGCTAATTACCCTAGATATCCACATCCTACCTCCATCCCCCATTAAGGAAACCATGGTAAAAAATTTCTCCAAAGCCAACTTCATGATTCTTAAGACAGAAGTGATGAACTTCATGACACCCATGCAGATGGACAATACAGTTACGACTACTGAATCCTACACAATTGCACTTTATAAGCACTTACATGAGTGCATGGATCGTGCTATCCCAAACAGAACTAAGACGCTATCCTCCAAAAAAAGGAAGCCAATCTGCTGGTCCCCTGCCATAAACAAACTGTACAACAGAAGGAAGTAATTCTTGCAAAAGAGAGTAAAATCCCATGAGTGGAGGAGCTCCCTGGTCAGCCTCAGTAAGAAGCTGCGATCCCTGATAAAATCCTCCAAAGCTAGTAACGAAAACAAAATCACCACTGATTCTAAAGACAGCCACAAAGCATTCTATAGCTATGTCAAGAATCTCAATGGCAACACTCAGATCTGCTCTGAGTTTCAGCACAATGGCACTAAATATACAGACCCAACTGATATTGCCAACATCCTGGCAGATAGGTTCAGTGCTAACTTTACCCCCCTCTCACCCCCTAAAGAGCCCATCTCTATACCAGAAGAATGCAAAGTTCCTGTAATCACGGCTGCACAGGTAAAAACCACACTCTCCAAAGCCAAGAACACAGCATCCATGAGACCAGACAACATCCCAGGCTGCGTTCTACACGAACTACAGAATGAACTGGCACCCCACCTAAGTACCTTGTTCAATCATAGCCTCACCTCAGGCTTTGTGCCTGCTGAATGGTGCACAGCAACTGTTGTCCCACTCCACAAGGGGGGAGCCACCACGGACCCCAGGAACTACTGCCCCATTAGTCTGACGAGCCTGGTCTGCAAGGCCATGGAAAGTATCATCATGGAACTTATAAACAAAGACATTGGTAATCTCCAAACTCTGGACCTCACCCAGTTCAGGTTTGTAAAAGACAGATCATGTCTCCTAAACCTGATAGACTTCTTTGAAGCAGTCACCAAAGCCATAGACTTTAGCCGTAGACGAGGGCAAGGTGGTTCACACAGCCTATCTAGATCTTGCCAAGGCTTTCAACACCATCCCCCATGCTGGAATTATAGATAAACTCACTAAACTAAGTATAAATCCCTATATCACAAGATGGGTTACCACCTGGCTCACTGACAGAACCCACACTGTGAAAGTAGCAGATTCCAAATCTGACTTCAGACCAGTGACAAGTGGAGTACCACAGGGTTCAGTCCTCTCCTGTTTGGTATCTACTTCTCTAAAGTACAGGCTAACACAGAAGGTCTTTGGCTAATGAAGTTCGCAAATGACTGCAAACTAGGAGCCATAATCGAAACTCCTAACAATGTGGACATCCTACAAACGGGCCTCACTGAGACAGATGCCTGGTGTCAAAGCCATGGCCTCAAGCTCAGTGCCAAAAAGTGCATTGTCATCCCCTTTGATAAAATCTCTGTACCCATGAACTACAACATAGGCAGTAGTATACTTAACACCGAAAGTGTGATAAGAAACCTTGGGACACAGGTGGACAGTAGTCTCTCCTTTGATAATCACATCGCCACAGTAGTCAGGAAATCCTTCTACATGGCACACCTCATCCAGAAAAAAAGAGGTCATTGTTCCCCTCTACTCATCACTCATTAGACCCATTATAGAGTATAACGGCCCTTTTGGTATGTACCTCACAAGACATCTACAACAACTGGAAAGGCCGCAGAAATACCTCACAAAGACGATTACCGGCCTCAAACAGATGCCCTACGCAGACAGTCTCAAAAAACTCCAGCTTTACTCAGTCGTATATCACCTACTCAGAGGTGATCTCTGCCTAACATACAAAGCTATGTCAAACCCAGAACTATTGGACATGCTCCACTTAAAGATGTCCCAATCCCTCCGAGCTACAAGCTCTAGGGACCTAAACCTTGTCACCACAATGAACAGAACATGTCGGAAGGATAGATTCCTGTCCCAGAGACTTCCCATACTCTGGAATAAACTACCTATCCATATCAAACAAAGCTCCTCATTAGTACTCTTCAAGAAAAATCTTGATGATTGGATGGGAAATAGGAAATTCACTTCTGTGGCTCTGCTCAATAGTGGCACAGGAAAATCATTTTCTCGGGTGGCAAAAGCCAGGGTACCTTCTTGGATGGGCTTGTATAGGCCTTAGGGCCGATAGCCTAGTACCTACCTATGAACCTATAAACCTCTGTCACTAATTTTAATTAATGGGAGGTGTTGTCTTTCACTATTTAAACTACTTGTAACTCTGTGTATGTTGTACTTATGAAGTTCTGAATTTTTATGGGCACAAGCACTTAACTGGAGTTTTTTACTTTTGTATTGAGGTTTTTATCTGTGAAATACCATTAAATTGTCCTACTACAGGTTGTTTTCTGGGCAATTCTTTATGAGGTATTTGTGTTTTAAACACACATATGTATACATAGCTTCAGTTGGTTATTCCTTTAATAATTTTCCCTTTTTTGTGGACTTGCTCCAGTATGGATTACAAGCCTACCAGTTTTAAAATGTGCATTACCTGTGGGCATAAAATCCCAAACTCAGATGTCCACAGGGAATGTGTATATTGTTTGAGACCCGTTCATTTAGACACAGATTGCACTATTTGCTCTGAGTTCATTTCAAGAGCCGTTGCTGATCGAAGAAACAAGCTAGTGTTGAACACCTTTCTCCATTTTACTTTTTCTGCTTCAGTAGCTGGGGCTCAAACCCCCTCTAAAAATCTAGACAAGGGTAAACCAGACTTGGCTTCCAAGGATAAAGGCTTGTGCAAAAGATCACCAGATCACACATTTTCATCAGCTCCTTCATTAGACCTGCCAAATAAAATGTGTAAAAAATTGGATCTAACCACTTTGGATCTGATTGTTTTTAAACCTAAATCACCCTGGATCCGAACACCTCTGCTTCTACCGGATTCAGTCACTTTGCAGCTCCCTTCACCTTTCTTGGAGGGATTCCTCTGCCGGCGTTCAAGTCCTCTGTTCTGCAAGGCAAGTTTTTACATGCTGTATTCCTGAACTGTGACACATTTATGTTGTGATTCCCATCTACAAGGGTGACCCTATAATGGACACTCGAAACTGCAGACCAACCAGCCCTACAAGTCAGATCTGAGGGTCATGCTGCTCAATGCTAGAAGTCTAAATCTCAAGATGCAATTACTCATAGCTCTCCTCAAAATAGAGAATGTCAAGATCTGTGCTGTAACGGAGACATAGTTTAAAGAGGCAGAAAGCACCCCTCCGCTCCCAGGCTACAACTCATTCTATGCCTTAAAGAGACACAAAGCACCCCTGCTCTCCCAGGCTACAACTCATTCCATACCTTTCAGCCCCAGAATATGGCCAGAAGCTTCAAAGGTGGTGGTGGTGTCTCCATATTCTTAAAGGATACACACACCTCTAGACTGGCAGCCCAGCACAATGCATCTGAGATACTTCAGGTACAACTAACACTGGGTAAGACGGCGATACGTCATAGCCTGCTACAGAACCCCAAACATGTCCTTAGACTCTCACTCCAAGTTTCTAAGCACCCTGGAATCTGTCAAGGTCCAATCCAATACTCCCAATACTCTCATACTGGGTGACTTCAACTATGCTTCCATCAACTGGGAAAGCTATTCAAGTACCAATGCACAGACCCAACGCTTTCTGGAATTTATCAATGCCAATGCCCTGGACCAGCATATTCTGACCCCCACTAGACGAAGCAACATCCTCCACCTGGTTATCACCAACATGGGAGATCATTGCTCCACACCCATAGTCAATTCCTCCCTGGTTAAATCTGACTACAAACTGATCACCATGGAAATATCCATCTCACCTACACCCCCCCCCCCCACTAAGGTGACCACCCTGAAAACTTCTCTGAAGCCAACTTTGGGCTCCTAAAAACAGAGGTGGCTAACTTCTCGACACCCATGCCAGTGGAAAATAGCTGCATGACTGCCAAATCATAAACCAATGCACTGTACAAGCATGTACACAAATGCATGGACCTTGCCATACCAAATAGAACTAAGATGCTCTCCCCCCACACCCCCCTAACTAAATATACCAACTCCGAGATCGCTCTACAGTGGTGAAAGGGGCAAAATCCACATAACGGCCAAGGGAATTCTTTTCCTGTGTTAGATCATCCATTCGTATTTTTTTTTTGCTTTAGCTATTACCAGATCGACATTTAGGTATTTTCTAACCTAAATGTTTGATCAAGTAATAGGAACCCAGGGGTGGCTTGCCCCCCTGCGACATCATCACATCACGTGGTGTGCAGTGTCGGACTGCACACCCCGTATGTCAAGAAAGGTCGAATTCACAATAGGAAGTGTATTTGCAACATTCTGATCTTCTTGACTTTGTGTGTTCAATGTCTGGGTCAACATTTAAGGTGGGCCTATCATATGAGTGTCGACTAGATGATAGTAAACCTCCCCACTATTACCTCTCATCCCCAAATTTCTACAGAAAGCATTCTGGTTGAGGAGCACATTTGCCCTCATTGCCCCCTTCTGGCCTCATCAGATTTGGTTCCCCTTCCTCTGGTCTGACCTTCTACATCTGCCCTGGATAGTGGATCCAACTCCAGACCTCTGTCTTACTCAACAGAGATGACTCATCCAGACATAGCAGGCTTCAAATTGACTAAAATTCTATTGATTGGCAGACAGCCCAGGCTCTCCTCCCTAGGCTTCCATATTTTGTTGTCTTCTCAAAAAGCTTCTACTAGAAGGGTTTACAAAAATAAATGGAAGAGATTAGTATTTGGGCCCTTTCTTCCCCTGTATCATCTATACTTGAAATTCTAGCTTCAGTTTTCAACAAAGGCTTAGCTTTTCTACTATTAAGGTCCAGTTGGCTGCCATTTCAAACTTCCTCCTAGGTGAAAGTAACTCTACCTTAGCTTCTTCTAAATTCTGCAAAGCCTTTCTGAACGGGACATTTTTACTCAGACCTCTGTTAAGGAATCCTGCTTCTCCTTGGGATTTAACTATTGTGCTTCAGCCCATGACCCACACTCCCTATGAGCCATCAGCTAGTGCAGAACTAACATTATTGTATTGGAAAGCTATTTTTCTGGTCGCTATCACATCAGCTAACTGAGTACCTGAACCACAGGCCCTGTCTTCCAAACGTCTGTGCCTGGTTTTCCACAAAGACAGGGTATCCTTGTGGACCAATGCATCTTTTATGCCTAATGTAGAACCTCTGTACCTGGTTTTCCACAAAGACAGGGTGCTCTTGTGGACCAATACATCTTTTATGTGTAATGTAGAACATCTGTACCTGGTTTTCCACAAAGACCCGGTGTCCTTGTGGACCAATACATCTTTTATGCCTAATGTAGAACCTCTGTACCTAGTTTTCCACAAAGACAGGGTGTCCTTGTGGACCAAATGCATCTTTTATGCCTAATGTAGAACCTCTGTACCTGGTTTTCCACAAAGACAGGGTGTCCTTGTGGACCAATGCATCTCATATGCCTTATGTAGAACCTCTGTACCTGGTTTTACACAAGACAGGTTGTTCTTGTGGACCAATGCATGTTTTATGCCTAATGTAGAACCTCTGTACCTGGTTCTCCACAAAGACAGTGTGTCCTTGTGGACCAATGCATGTTTTATGCCTAATGTAGAACCTCTGTACCTGGTTTTCCACAAAGACATGTTGTCCTTGTGGATCAATGCATCTTTTATGCCTAATGTAGAACCTCTGTAGCTGGTTTTCCACAAAGACAGGGTGCCCTTGTGGACCAATGCATCTTTTATGTCTAATGTAGAATCTCTGTACCTGGATTTCCACAAAGACAGGGTGTTCTTGTGGACCAATGCATCATTTATGGCTAATGTAGAACCTCTGTACCTGGATTTCCACAAAGACAGGGTGTCCTTGTGGACCAATGCATCTTTTATGCCTAATGTAGAACCTCTGTACCTGGATTTCTACAAAGACAGGGTGTCCTTGTGGACCAATGCATATTTTATGCCTGATGTAGAACCTCTGTACCTGGTTTACCACAAGACAGGGTGTCCTTGTGGACCAATACATCTTTTATGCCGAATGTAGAACCTCTGTACCTGGTTTTCCACAAATACATAGTGTCCTTGTGGACCAATGCATCTGTTATGCCTAATGTAGAACCTCTGTACCTGGTTTTCCACAAAGACAGGATGTCCTTGTGGACCAATGTATCTTTTTATGCCTAATGTAGAACCTCTGTACCTGGTTTTCCACAAGACAGGGAGTCCTTGTGGACCAGTTCATCTTTTATGCCTAATGTAGAACCTCTGTACCTGGTTTTCCACAAAGACAGGGTGTCTTTGTGGACCAGTGCATTTCTTATGCCTAATGTAGAACCTTTGTACCTGGTTTCCCACAAAAACAGGGTGTCCTTGTGGACCAATGCATCTTTTATGCCTAATGCAGAACCTCTGTACCTGGTTTTCCTCAAGACAGGGTGTCCTTGTGGACCAACGCATCTTTTATGCCTCATGGAGAACCTCTGTACTTGGCTTTCTACAAGACAGGGTGTCCTTGTGGAACAATGCATATTTTATGCCTAATGTAGAACCACTGTATCTGGTTTTCCACAAGACAGGGTGTCCTTGTGAACCAATGCATCTTTTATGCCTAATGTAGAACCTCTGTACCTGGTTTTCTACAAGACAGGGTGTCCTTGTGGACCAGTGTATCTTTTATGCCTAATGTAGAATATCTGTACCTGGTTTTCCACAAGACAGGGTGTCCTTGTGGACCAATGCATCTGTTATGCCTGATGTAGAACCTCTGTATCTGGTTTTCCACAAAGACAGGGTGTCCTTGTGGACCAATGCATCTTTTATGCCTACTGTAGAACCTCTGTACCTAGTTTTCCACAAGACAGAGTGTCCTTGTGGACTAATGCATCTTTTATGCCTAATGGAGAACCTCTGTACTTGGCTTTCTACAAGACAGGGTGTCCTTGTGGACCAATGCATATTTTATGCCTATAGGAGAACCACTGTACCTGGTTTTCCACAAGACCGGGTGTCCTTGTGAACCAATGCATCTTTCATGCCTAATGTGTAATCTCTGTACCTGGTTTACCACAGAACAGGGTGTCCTTGTGGACCAATACATCTTTTATGCCTAATGTAGAATCTCTGTACCTGGTTTTCCACAAAGACAGGGTGTCCTTGTGGACCAATGCATCTTTTATGCCTAATGCAGAACCTCTGTACCTGGTTTTCCAGAAAAACAGGGTGTCCTTGTGGACCAATGCATCTTTTATGCCTAATGTAGAATCTCTGTACCTGGTTTTCCACAAAGGCAGGGTGTCCTTGTGGACCAATGCATATTTTATGTCTAATGTAGAGCCTCTGCACCTGATTTTCCACAAGACAGGGTGTCCTTGTGGACAAATGCATCTTTTATGCCTAATGAAGAACCTCTGTACCTGGCTTTCCACAAATGCAGGGTGTCCTTGTGGACCATTACATCTTTTATGCCTAATGTAGAACATCTGTACCTGGTTTTCCACAAAGACTTGGTATCCTTGTGGACCAGTGCATCTTTTATGCCTAATGTAGAACCTCTGTACCTGGTTTTCCACAAAGACAGGGTGTCCTTGTGGACCAGTGCATCTCATATGCATAATGTAGAACCTCTGTACCTGGTTTTCCACAAGACAGGTTGTTCTTGTGGACCAATGCATCTTTTATGCCTAATGTAGAACCTCTGTACCTGGTTTTCCACAAAGACATGGTGTCCTTGTGGATCAATGCATCTTTTATGCCTAATGTAGAACCTATGTACCTGGTTTTCCACAAAGACATGGTGTCCTTGTGGATCAATGCATCTTTTATTTAATTTAATTTTTTTTAATTTAATTTAACATTTGTTGACCGGGAATGTCCGACTAGGTTCCACAGAGCCTGTTTTCAGCGGAGGCCCGGGGAGAAATGCTCCAGACATCTATGCCTAATGTAGAACCTCTGTAGCTGGTTTTCCACAAAGACATGGTGTTCTTGTGGACCAATGCATCATTTATGGCTAATGTAGAACCTCTGTACCTGGATTTCCACAAAGACAGGGTGTTCTTGTGGACCATTACATCTTTTATGCCTAATGAAGAACCTCTGTACCTGCATTTCTACAAAGACAGGGTGTCCTTGTGGACCAATGCATATTTTATGCCTGATGTAGAACCTCTGTACGTGGTTTACCACAAGACAGGGTGTCCTTGTGGACCAATGCATCTTTTATGCCGAATGTAGAACCTCTGTACCTGGATTTCCACAAAGACATGGTGTTCTTGTGGACCAATGCATCATTTATGGCTAATGTAGAACCTCTGTACCTGGATTTCCACAAAGACAGGGTGTCCTTGTGGACCATTACATCTTTTATGCCTAATGAAGAACCTCTGTACCTGCATTTCTACAAAGACAGGGTGTCCTTGTGGACCAATGCATATTTTATGCCTGATGTAGAACCTCTGTACGTGGTTTACCACAAGACAGGGTGTCCTTGTGGACCAATGCATCTTTTATGCCGAATGTAGAACCTCTGTACCTGGTTTTCCACAAAGACAGGATGTTCTTGTGGACCAATGTATCTTTTTATGCCTAATGTAGAACCTCTGTACCTGGTTTTCCACAAGACAGGGTGTCCTTGTGGACCAGTTCATCTTTTATGCCTAATGTAGAACCTCTGTACCTGGTTTTCCACAAAGACAGGGTGTATTTGTAGACCAATGCATCTCTTATGCCTAATGTAGAACCTTTGTACCTGGTTTTCCACAAAAACAGGGTATCCTTGTGGACCAATGCATCTTTTATGCCTAATGTAGAACCACTGTATCTGGTTTTCCACAAGACAGGGAGTCCTTGTGAACCAATGCATCTTTTATGCCTAATGTAGAACCTCTGTACCTGGTTTTCTACAAGACAGGGTGTCCTTGTGGATCAATGCATCTTTTATGCCTAATGTAGAACCTCTGTACCTGGTTTTCCACAAAGACAGGGTGTTCTTGTGGACCAATGCATCTTATGCCTAATGTAGAACCTCTGTACCTGGTTTTCCACAAATATAGGGTGTCCTTGTGAACCAGTGCATCTTTTATGCCTAATGTAGAACCTCTGTACCTGGTTTTCTACAAAGACAGGGTGTCCTTGTGGACCAGTGTATATTTTATGCCTAATGTAGAACCTCTGTACCTGGTTTTCCACAAGACAGGGTGTCCTTGTGGACCAATGTGTCTTTTATGCCTGATGTAGAACCTCTGTATCTGGTTTACCATAGAACATGGTCTCCTTGTGGACCAATGCATCTTTTATGCCTAATGTAGAACCTCTGTACCTGGTTTTCCACAAGACAGGGTGTCCTTGTGGACCAATGCATCTTTTATGCCTAATGGAGAACCTCTGTACTTGGCTGTCTACAAGACAGTGTGTCCTTGTGGACCAATGCATATTTTATGCCTAATGTAGAACCTCTGTACCTGCTTTATCACAGAACAGGGTGTCCTTGTGGACCCATGCATCTTTTATGCCTAATGTAGAACCTCTGTACCTGGTTTTCCACAAAGACAGCGTGTCCTTGTGGACCAATGCATCTTTTATGCCTAATGTAGAATCTCTGTACCTGGTTTTCTACAAAGGCAGGGTGTCCTTGTGGACCAATGCATATTTTATGTCTAATGTAGAACCTCTGTACGTGGTTTTCCACAAGACAGGGTGTCCTTGTGGACCAATGCATCTTTTATGCCTAATGTAGAACCTCTGTACCTGGTTTCCCACAAAGACGGGGTGTCCTTGTAGACCAATGCATCTTTTATGCCTAATGTAGAATCTCTGTACCTGGTTTTCCACAAAGACATGATGTCCTTGTGGACCAATGCCTATTTTATGCTAAATGTAGAACCTGTGTACCTGGTTTTCCACAAAGACAGGGTGTCCTTGTGGACCAATGCATCTGTGATGCCTAATGTAGAACCTCTGTATCTGGTTTTCCACAAAGACAGGGTGTCTTTTTGGACCAATGCATATTTTATGCCTAATGTAGAACCTCTGTACCTGGTTTTCCACAAAGACAGGGTGTCCTTGTGGACCAATGCATCTTATGCCTGATGTAGAACCTCTTTACCTGGATTTCCACAAAGACAGGGTGTCCTTGTGGACCAATGCATCTTTTCTGCCTAATGTAGAACCTCTGTACCTGGATTTCCACAAAGACTGGGTGCCCTTGTGGACCAATGCATATTTTATGCCTGATGTAGAACCTCTGTACCTGGTTTTCCACAAAGACAGGGTGTCCTTGTGGACCAATATATCTTGATATGCCTAATGTAGAACCTCTGTACCTGGGTTTCTACAAGACAGGGTGTCCCTGTGGACCAGTTAATCTTTTATGCCTAATGTAGAACCTCTGTACCTGGTTTTCCACAAAAACAGGGTGTCCTTGTGGACCAATGCATCTGTTATGCTTAATGTAGAACATCTGTACCTGATTTTCCACAAGACAGGGTGTCCCTGTGGACCAGTTCATCTTTTATGCCTAATGTAGAACCTCTGTACCTGATTTTCTACAAAGACAGGGTGTCCTTGTGGAGCAATGCATCTTTTATGCCTAAGGTAGAACCTCTGTACCTGGTTTTCCACAAGACAGGATGTCCTTGTGGACCAGTGCATCTTTTATGCCTAATGTAGAACCTCTGTACCTGGTTTTCCACAAAGACAGGGTGTCCTTGTGGACCAATGCATTCTATGTCCAATGTAGAACCTTTGTTCCTGGATTTCCACAAAGGCAGGGTGTCCTTTTGGACCAATGCATATTTTATGCCTAAGGTAGAACCTCTGTACCTGGTTTTCCACAAGACAGGGTGTCCTTGTGGACCAGTGCATCTTTTATGCCTAATGTAGAACCTCTGTACCTGGTTTTCCACAAAGACAGGGTGTCCTTGTGGACCAATGCATCCTATGTCCAATGTAGAACCTTTGTTCCTGGATTTCCACAAAGGCAGGGTGTCCTTATGGACCAATGCATCTTTTATGCCTAATGTAGAACTTCTGTACCTGGATTTCCACAAAGACAGGGTGTCCTTGTGGACCAATGCATCTGTTATGCCTAATGTAGAACCTCTGTACCTGGTTTTCCACAAAGGCATGGTGTCCTTTTGGACCAATGCATCTGTTATGCCTAATGTAGAACCTCTGTACTTGATTTTCCGCAAAGACAGGATGTCCTTGTGGACTGATGTATCTTTTTATGCCTAATGTAGAACCTCTGTACCTGGTTTTCCACAAGACATGGTGTCCTTGTGGACCAGTTCATCTTTTATGCCTAATGTAGAACCTCTGTACCTGGTTTTCCACAAAGACAGGGTGTCCTTCTTGACCAGTGCATCTTTTATGCCTAATGTAGAACCTTTGTACCTAGTTTTCCACAAGACAGGGTGTCCTTGTGGACCAATGCATCTGTTATGCCTAATGTAGAACCTCTGTATCTTATTTTCCACAAAGACAGGGTGTCCTTGTGGACCAATGCATTTTTTTATGCCTAATGTAGAACCTCTGTACCTGGTTTTCCACAAGACAGGGTGTCCTTGTGGACCAATGCATCTTTTATGCCTAATGTAGAACCTCTGTATCTGGTTTTCCACAAGACCAGGTGTCTTTGTGGACCAATGCATCTTTTATGCCTAATGTAGAACCTCTCTACCTGGTTTTCCATAAGAAAGGGTGTCCTTGTGGACCAATGCATATTTTATGCCTAATGTAGAACCTCTGTACCTGGTTTTCCACAAAGACATTGTGTCCTTGTGGACCAATGCATCATTTATGCCTAATGTAGAACCTTTTTACCTGGTTTTCCACAAGACAGGGTGTCCTTGTGGATCAATGCATCTTTTATGTCTAATGTAGATGCTGAGTCCAGCATTAGCCAGGCCATTAACCTCCCAATTTTCTTTCCAGACTTTTCAAATTAGTTAGAGGAAATGCTCCATCTTTTAGACGTCGATAGACAACTTCACTTATATCTCCATAGAACCAAGGATTTTAGGAAGATTGGCCAGTTGTTTGACTGTTTCTGTCCTAAGAAATTGGGCAAGCCAGTTTCCAAAGTAACACTGACCAAATGGTTAACTGATTGTATATCTGCTGGCTATACTGAAAGAGGATTATCTTTGTCTAAGTCTCCTAGAGCTCATTTCACAAGGTCTATAGCAGTCTCTACAGCCTTTTGGTCAAAGGCTTCCATAAATGACATCTGTGCAGCTGCTAGATGGACTAATGCTAACACTTTTTGTTGTTCATTACAAATTGCATTTGGTTGTCAAGAACAGAGCTGCCTTTGGCTCCATAGTACTCTAGAATATCCTTCCATAAGGGCCACCCAAGATTTGAGAAGCTGGGGTCTCTGTCCCACCAGCTGAGGAAAGAATGAAAAGGACATCAGTTAAAAAAAGTTATGTGCTCACCATAAAGTTCCATCTGTGTTGTCCATTTTCATTCTTACCCTCCTTTCCAACCACCTACCTCCATCCCTTTGCTTCTGGAAAGTCCTAAGAGTTTTCTCGGGAACCTTTGTTCCCTGTTTGAGTTCCAGCTTCCCTTTCCTTTTTGTCTTTATTATATTAACTTCTTTAAGATATGATCTCTTTATATCTAGGGGCAGCAAACTCAATCTGAGGTTTGCTATGTTGGTGGAGCATTATGGGTAAAGGGAGGAGATCAAGAGTTTTTGGATCCGAAGATCTGGTAGAAGTGGCTGAGTTGGAGCCAAGCCTTGCATCTGAGCCTATTAGTTAAGGAAGAATAAAAATGGACAAGACAAATGGAACGTTAAGGTGAGTACATAACATTTTTTCAGTGAGTTTGTCAACAATACCTCAGTGGAGTATTCAATTGAATGCCTGAGCCAGGTCTAGGTAGGTGGTATGCCCTATTTTCCCCTCATCCATTGCCTCGGTGACCTTCTCAAAGAAATCTGTCAAGTTAAGAAGGCATAACCTTCCTTTGACAAAGAGATGGGTCCAGTGTTTATACCTTGCCAATGTCTTGGTGGATGATTTATATGACGAGTCAGACTAGTGGGTGTGTAGTTGCCTAGGTCAGTTGATAGTCTACCCTTGATAAGAGGGATAATCATTGCAGTCCTCCAGTTATGTGACAAGTAGCCTGTTTTGAGGCTGTAGTTGGATACTTCAAATTATCGAAAACTTACTTTATAAAATCTCATTTCAGTGAACCTCACTTCATCGACTCTCATTGCATCAAACTCCTGGAACTACGACAGGAAAACCCTGGGAAAGGAACCACTTGCCCACCAACGACCACCAGGGCAAAACAACAAACAGAAAAACAAAAAACCCTCCAAGTGAGGGGCTTCGACCCCCAGACCCCCCCTAACTAAATATACCAACTCCGAGATCACACTACAGTGGAGTAAGGGAAAGTTCACCATAGTGGCCAAGTGTTTCCTTTCCCAGGTTTCCTTTTCATAGCTCCAGGAGTTTGATATAATGAGAGTCGATGAAGTGAGGTTCACTGAAATGGGACTTGATAAAGTAAGTATTCAATAATTTGAAGTAGACCCATATATGTATACATATATATATATATATATATATATATATATATATATATATATATATATGTATGTGTGTGTGTGTATATGTGTATATATGTACATACGTGTGTGTGTGTGTGTGTGTGTGTGTGTATATATATATATATATATATATATATATATATATATATATATATATATATATATATGCTTGTGTGCATATATAGCTATATATATGTGTGTGTGTGTGTGTGTGTGTGTGTGTGTGTGTGTGTGTGTGTGTGTGTATATGTATAAATATATATTTACATGCACACACGCAGACAAACACACACACACACACACACACACACACACACACACACACACTCACACACACACACATATATATATATATATATATATATATATATATATATATGCGTGTGTGTGTGTGTATACATACTGTATATGCATACATCTATGTATATCTCTTTCTCTCTATATATAAAACTATATATATGGGGTTTCAACAGTTTTTGGCTTCCCACAATTGACCATCAGCTGTTCCCAAGGCCTCTCCTCATCCATGGATTTACCCAGCAGATGTACCATGCAGAAACAAGTGCAGGGCAAACCTCAGAAACATCTCCCATGCTGGATCCATAAATATCAGGAATCTTTACAATAAAAGGAAGATGATTTTGACCAAAACTAGGAAGGGTATTTCCTAGAAAGATAGAGCCTTTATCACTGAAATAAACTACAATTCAGGACCTTAACAAAATCCAGTAAAGTCAGGTCTGAGGCTAAATTAGCTACCCAAGCCAAAAATAATCACAAGACCTTTTCTAGCTATGTTCATAATCTCAGACGCACAATGCAGGAATGCTCTATGCTGATTGTTAACAGTGTTATCTACACTGAGGCTGAAGAGAGAGATCATACCTACTGGCCAATAAATTCAGCTCAGACTTTAACCTTCTCTCCCTTACTTCTATTCCACAAGATATACCTGAAACCAACTCACCTCCAGCTGTCACACAAGACCAAGTCCTAAAAGCACAATCAAAAGCTAAAAATACTGCATTGATGGGTCCTGGCAGTATCCATGGATGCATGTTAAATAGCATGAAACACAATTTAGCTACCTCACCTAACAACACTTTTCAGCCTCAGCCTCCCATGCAATTATTCTACTAAGTGAATGAAGAACAGCTACAGAAAGAAAAACCTTCCACAGACCAAGGCATTCACAGACCCATAAATCTGCCTAGCCTCATATGCAAAGTCATGGAAATACATATCATGGAATTAATCAGGAGGGACATAGAGAACTTCCAAACACTGGATCTGTCTCAATTTGGTTTTGTCCAGGGCATGCCATGCTTACTCACCCTGGCTGACTTTTTGAAAAGGTCACCAAAGCAGTGGGTGAAGGTAAAATGGTACACATCACTTACCTCAACCTGGTCAAAGCTTTTTACTCCATTCACGTATAGTAGAAAAGCTTAATAAACTGAGAATACACTTCTGCATCACCCATTTGATTGCTTGCTGGTTCACTTATTAGATGTAGGAGATCAGGATAGGTGATACTACCTCCACAAAGAAAACAGCCACCAGAGCAGGCCCCCTGGGTCTGATGGCACAACCTCTCCTGCTTGACATCTACCTCTCTGAATTAAAAGTCAATACCAAAGGGGTGTGGCTGACTAAGTTTGCAGATAACTGCAGAGTAGGAGCAGTGAGTGAATTCCCAAATGACTTATCCATCCTCCATGAAGGTTTGTTCCAAACATATAACTGGTGCCAGAATCACAGACTGAAACTAAATGCCAAAAAATTCATTCTTGTATCCTTTGAGAAGTCATCTACCCCAAGGAACTATCACATTGATAATACAGCCCTAAGAGTTGAATAGGAACTTATATCAACGGTGATCTAACTTTCAATCAACATGTGTTCATTGTCCGGAGAAAGTCCTTCTGTGTTGTGTAGCTTTTAAATAAAGGAATTATGTCTAAATCTAGAGATGTCATTGTCCCCTTAACTCAGCCCTCATTAGGCTACTCATTGAGTATAATGTCCCCCGTTGACTTGCATCTGTCCAGATACATGAAACAAGTGGAAAGCACGCAGAAATTCCTTTCTCAAAGGAGACACAAAGGCCTAAATAACATGTCCTACATGGACTGACTCAAAGCTTCATGACTATACTCAGTATCCTACAGACTGCTAAGAGATGGCTTGTGTCTTGCATACAAAGCTTCCTCCTACCCTGTACTGATGGACCTACTGCACATCAGCAAGTGAAATGGTATCAGAAATACTTGGTCCAGGCATCTAAACCTCTTCTGCAACATCAACAGAACATTTTGGAGGGATAGGTATATCGCACAGAGAATACCACTGTTATGGAACAGACTTTCCATCCATGTAAAACCAGGCTCATCTCTGCCCATATTGTATATATTGTTGTTCAAATGGAATTTGGATCTATGGATGAGTGATAGAAAATTTACCCCAGGACTGCCCCCTTTACTAGTAATGGACAGAGGCAGCTACTGAATGTTCTATCCCACTCATGGGTCCCCTCAAATTATCTTTGATATCATCCCAGTTATTCTCACTAGGATTAATAAATAAATAATTAGCAAACATGGGATGAGTAACACCAGTCTAAAACAAAACGGGAAATTAACTAGGTTGAAAATAGCCCACAAGGGCAGCTAACATAGTACTTAGCTATGAACCTATAAACAGTTAATTCAATTTATTTAGAGGTTAATTAATAATTTCCTATTTGTATTTACATATTTACACAAATTGACCAGCTATCTGAGCAGTTGTAGACCTGTTAAATGCATAGATGAGTTGCTAATTTATAGTAGAAGCTATAGATGAGTTGCTAATTTATAGTAGAAGCTAATGCCTTTTGAGTTTTAACATTACTACTTAAGGATTCTGAGATGCCTATAGGATATTTGGGCTGCAGAATTTATTTAGCTGGACATGTAGTCTGCAAAAAATATACCATGACTCTTGTAGGTTCTGTTTTTTCTAACCTGTAATTGTTTCCATTTTCTCCTGCTTCTCTACATCCTGTAGCTAACCTTGCCACACCAATGATAGAAACCTTATAAGTGCATTGTGATACATTTAGTGTATCGCCAGCATTTTTAATTTTCAGCTGTTTGAAAATTAAGCAGAATTCTGTGTTTCTGAAAAGTCATTCTGGGGAAATGTCGCTGGGCTGTTGAAAACCTGAATGCAGGAAGTGTATAAGGTTTAGGAAATTCTGCCAAATGGTTAAAACTGAGAATGAACTTTATTTGCTTCCTTTAGGGTAGAACCTGGGAGGGTTTATATAATCAGTGACCTGCCTAAGGGTATTGAACATTTGAAGGACTTGAGCATTTATTTAGTAGTTGGTATTTTGATATTTATGTCTGAAAGGATGAATCTGTTGTCTACCTTAGCAACAGTAAATTTTTTGGAGACTTACCTGGTTTCTGAACAAAATTTTAATGCATTTGCAGGCATTGTGATAAATACGTAGACAATGATAATGCCTGCATTTAAATGTATTTGCAGCAATTTATGTCAAAGGCAGCTTCATTTTATTTTACTTTTGCAAGTAATACTTAAGTAACTACTGCTTTGAATGACGCAGTAAACTATAGTGCTTAATTTCATAGTTACAGAAGGCATGTATTAACGATTTTCTTTTTTAATTATACATTTCTAGACAGACATAATGTATTACAAATTATCCATGGGCTATGATGCATGTACTCCTAGCTACTTTAAGGGACAGATCCCAAATGTCTTTGGTGTTGAGTAACTTGCTCAACTGAGTGTGTGTTACTCCAAGCCTGATTGCAAAAGAAATGGCTCTGCCAATCAGCATTCAGCATATACAAATGGAGTGGTGGGCTGTAATGCCTGATCCCACCTAACCAAAATAATTTGGTGTTGCTCATTGGCATGGTTCACTAATGTACAATGCCAAATCAGTGGAGAAGCCCTTTGAAAAGTTTGGGCTTCTTAAGAGGTGGAAGCTTCATCTGTATGTAGAACTGGGTACTGCAGGCAGTACTTGGTGGGAATCCATATTGCCTACAGTGCATAGTTCTACATATAGGAGAAGCTGTACTGTTCAGTGCCTTGTTCCACTTACAGGTGGAGGTGTACTGCAGGTGTTGGGAGTTGAGGGGGGTCCCGTGACTACATGCATGCTCTGTGTAGTGTGTAGCTTGAGCCATCTGCCTTGCTGCTTGGGGGATGGTTTGTTGTAATTTTTGTTTTTAAAGATTGCATTCCCTGGGGAGCTAGTGCCCCACATCTACATTCCTTTTCTTGGATATGCTGAATGTAGGTATGATAGCCATGATGGTCGCCAAGCCTGTGTTGACTCGTCTGCCCTACATTTGGAGCTGTAGTGCTAAATGGCCTCATGGCCATACAGCTCCATTTGTTTTCATAGCTGGTACCATTGGTAAGCTCCCTGCAGAAGTAGCTGTCCTGCCGGAGAGCTTCATCTAGACTCAGTAGCCCCACTGAGTCCTTGAGCAGCTGTAGCAGCATGCTTAGACTGATTAATGTAGTTCATTAATGCTGTATGTTACTGAATCATGTTATCATCTCCTGGCATAGCAGGCCTCCAATTTAGAGGGTGTTTCCCCTGGATGACATCCTCCCAAGAGGGTAGATTGTAGTTCCCTGTTTGGGGTAGTGCGGATAAGATGGAGGAGACCACGTACTCTTGCCACTCCAGTGTTTTGTAACTCGACCCTAAATTCTGCTTTGCATCCTTGTTTATCTTCTTTGACTTATAATAATTATTGCAAATGTTGGACATTTGATTATTATCGAGTTCATTGTGTATTATATTTCCTGAGAAACCTGGTAAACTTCTTAAAATTCTATTTTTTAGTCTGCCTGAATAGCGGGGAAAAACAAGGTTTGTTAATGTAGATGCCAGTTTAGGCCAAATTGCTCACTTAGTGGAACTTTTATGTCTCCCTATATTTATTACTTTATTATTGGAAGTTTTTTTTCTTCTGTACTGTTCTTTAACTAAGGTTCTAATTAGTGTGTTTACCATCAAAGCAGTCTGCATAACAGACAAATAACATTGTAGCTAAAGTCATCAGATAAGTAACAACAGCAGTAATGCAGAACAGTGCACCTCATTGTAAGTGCTTACTGCTTAGCCAGAATTTCAGTGACATAATTACTCTAAAGTGTTGTGTTCCTTGGTAACCCCCCTGCAGCAGTTTTTCCCCCCATTTTAAGTAAGTAAAGTTACATAAGCAGGCAGAGATGACTGCGCTCAGTAACAGGATTTGTTTTCCTGCTGATCCTTGGTCTTCTTTGCTTTATTTATTTTATATACATATCTGGATAGATAAGTAGATAAGTAAATGTGTAGGTAGACAGACAGCTAGACAAACACACAGATGTGATTGCTAAATCTCTTTGTAAGAAGGCTGGTGAGCTAATTTCACCTCCTGTACCAATCATATTTTAAATAGGGAGTGTGGGCAGAGGTTAAGAGATGCTCCTGTCACCCTTAGAAATGGGATTAGCAAACAAAGCAGACAAGTTGTGGCTACCCAGTAGTATGTTTTGGGTGTTTTGTTGCTTAATAAACTCTAGACCATGTGCTGGCATTTGTAAAATGATGTGCTGTCTAACTGCATTACTTGTTGACAGGTACAAAGAAAGACGACATATAAACTATGCACTGGAATTGATGCTGACAGAGTTTATAGTCATTTAGAAGAAAACTCATTTATGGCAATAGAACAAAAGGGTAATAAAAGAATGTCATATGGAACAAAGGATCATTTGTTGTTAAATAAAGTCATGGTGGAGAACTATAAAAAGGGGAAGAATCTAAGTATGGCATGGATAGACTACAGAAAAGCATTTGACAGTATCCCACATTCATGGATTGATAAACTACATTACAGCGACCATGAAACAGTGGCAAACTACTTTGCAATTAAGCCATGATAAAGGACAAATTATTATTCCAGGGATAAAAATCCAAACAGGTATATTTCCAGGTGACACTGCTCTTTTGCCTTGCCCTTAACCCATTAAGCTGCCTGTTTAACAGATTAAGTCATGGATATAATCTGGCTCCCAGAAAGCAAGAAAGTGTAAAGACTTCTCACTTCTCTTTGTCGATGATTTAAAACTAAATAGCTCATCAGATGAGGAACTGAAAGCACAACTGCAAGTTGTCAAAACTTTTTCAGATGATATAAGAATGTCATTTGGTCCTGATAAATGTGCAAAAGCAACCTTTAAAGCAGGAAAGCTGCAGCACCAGGAAAACATCAGTTTGGGGCAAGAATGTGATGTAAAAGAACTTGATCAAGAGGAAGTGTATAAATATTTGGAAAGTGATGAAGGATCAACAATAAAACATGAACAAAGGCGAATAAAACTCAGTTAAGAAATATTTTAGAATATTTAAATTAAGCGGTGGTGGTGCTGCGGTAGCGTTGTCGCTTCACAATTAGACGTTGCACGTTCGATTATCAGTTAGAGCGTCTTCTTTGTGTCGACATGTGTGAATGGGCGTTCCTTCACTGAAGGTTGTGCATTAGGCCCGGCAAGCCAGCAGGTAAAAATCTACTGCCAATCATTAGTGGACCGGAGTTCTGCTGTGGCGAACCCTAACCGGGAAAAGCCGAAAGACAGTTGTTTAATCCTGAAAACAGTGTTGACATCTAGGAGCAAAGTTCAAGTTATAAACCAATTTGCTCTTCCTGTCCTAAGTTACAGTTTTAGAGTGATTGACTAGCCTCAAAAGGTGTTGGATAGATTAGACAGAAAAACAAAAAGAATGCTTCATGCTCATCAAATGATTTATAAAAATCAGTGCATACCAAGATTATATATTCCCCATTCCGAAGATAGTTTGTGCCTCCTTGAAATCGATTACATGTAGCAATCATGGGATTGCATATATATTTGCTGACCTCACAAGAATCAAACATAGTGAAAATTTTGAAACATGAGAATAATAAATCTAAGATGACTTCCCTTCTTAGTCTAGCAGAAGTATATCGGCATCAAGCAGGAATGGAAATCAAACCAGAAGTAGATAAAAATCAGGCAGCAACTGAATGTGCCAAAAAACAAAAGAAACAATATAAGGTGCATCTACCTTTATTTCCCCCATAGGCACACCCACAGAAATTCTTATCCAACCAACCACATAATCCCTACATCTACCCCTCCCTCTTTCTGCCCATAAAATCTTTACTTACCCACCACAGCTATCCCACCTAACCAGTAAAATTCCTCTCTACTTGCACTACACACCACCCCACTCCCAAACCACACCCACTCCAATCCCAACTCTATTTCCCACTCCTAAACTTACCTGCTCCTATACAAACATAACTGTCTTATATTCATAAATATTTTATCAACAGCATATCAACTCTACATATTCCACATTCCATCATGCCTACAAAATCCTCATTCATTTCCTTATTATTTCTACTTCTCCTGAATTTATCCTATCTTTACTACCTCACCCAACCCTTTAATTTTCACCATGCACAATCTCTCCACGTCACCAACCACCTTGACTCTACCATACTCACACACTCCTATTTCTCCACATCTATATCCTATAAATAACCTCCTACTTTTCCCATACAAATACATTACCCTTCAAAAACATTTTTCCCCCATAGTTACTAGCAGATTCCTTAAATCCACAATAGAATCCAATCTACCTAACAAACTGTCCATCTACCTCTCTAAGCCACTCTTATATCTAATTTCCACTTTACTATCCGGTGATATCCATCCCAACCCTGGCCCCTCCACAGTTTCCTCTACAGACAAGTCCATTTTATTTACTTCCTTTAACTCCCAAAGTATAGTAAACAAAGTTCCAAACCTTCATGCCTGGCTCATTCACAATAAACCGGATATCCTAAGAATCTCAGAAACTTGGTTAAAACCCCATATAAAAGACTCTGAAATAATTCCGCCAAACTATTCAATCATTAGAAAAGACAGGCCCCATAAAAAAGGAAGTGGAGTAGCTCTCCTATATTCATCCTCATTGTCAGTTACCCCCTATAACAAACCCATTCCACACTTCAAAAATGCTGAACTACTCACATCTCTCCAAATTAACTCACATAAAAACATTTGTATAGCCTCACTCTATATCCGCCCAGGAGAGAATATTTCTACACTTGAAGATATCCTCTCCTGGCTCTCTAACAACATTAGCAATGAAACAATAATCCTTGGTGATATGAATATTAACTGGGCCTCCATTCAGTCCCCCAAAAACCCACTTAATATCAACCTTTACAACTTTTCACAGCTTATCAACTCCACAACATACCCCTCTAAAAACCCCTCTAATGGCAGTATTCTAGACTGGATTCTAGTCTCTCACCCCCACTATTTCTCTGACAGTGGTACTCTACCTGATCCCCTTGGTGACCACATACCCATCTTCACACATCGACTCCCATTACTCCTGCACCATACCCATAATTTTATTACTATCCGTAACCAAAAAAACTTTGATCCTACAAGCTTCTCAAAGTCTCTAAAATCCATAAATTGGAACTGCCTAAAAACATTATCTCTAGATAACGCAGTTGCCCACTTCAACTCAATATTCCTACAAATACTTGATTCTCATGCACCCTTAAGGACTAAGAGAATTAAAACTAAAACAGTCCCCTGGCTGTCCAAAAATACACTAGCATCCATGCGACACAGAGATAAAGTCTGGGCACATTACCAGAAAAACAGATCCCCCCTAGTCCAAAATGAATATAAAATTCTCCGAAACAGGGTAAAAAAACTCATAATTTCCGATCGACAAAATTACTTCTCCACACTCCAAAATAGCAATAAATCAAACCCCCAGAAATTCTGGAAAGGTATCTCTACTCTCCTCAACCCTAGTAAACAAAATACCCCTACCCCAGACCCAAACGCTCCTGACCTAGATCTGGCTACACAATTTAATTCCTTTTTCATTGAATCCATTTCCAAATTAACATCATCTTTCTCTAACACCACTACACTCTCAAATACTCCCCCACCCTCTCTCCCCAGCACTCCACCCGGCACTGCCACTACTCCCACATCTCCATTTACCAACTCTTCTCCCTCCACATTTTCTCCTACTCTAACTACTTCATTATCTTCATCTGCCCCTAACTCCCCCCCCCCCCCGCACACTCTCCCTCTTTCTCATTCAAACCTATACCCACTTCCACTATAAAGAAACTCCTTCTGAAACTGAAGCCATGTACTAATGCTCCTGATAACATCCCTTCTTACTTTCTTAGCATAGCTGCTGATGCAATTTCCTACCCTATTAGCATTTTAATCAACCGCTCTATCCTAGAAAGTACAGTACCCCAAATCTGGAAAAAGGTCTACATCATCCCTTTGCACAAAGGGGGCAACAATAACAATGTTACTAATTTCCACCCCATTGCTATCCTGTCTCCCATCTCTAAAATCTTAGAAAAATGTATTCATCTTCAACTCCTTCCTTACCTTTTAGAAAATCACCTACTAACTCCCACACAACATGGATTCAGACCTAATCACAGCACTATGACTGCCCTCCTCTCCTTCCTTCAAACTGTTAACAAAGCACGTGACTCTGGCCAAATTGTTTCTACCCTACTACTCGACCTCTCTAAGGCCTTTGCCACTATCTCTCATAACCTGCTACTAACCAAACTCTCAAGACTTAACCTATCTCCCTCCTCATTGAACTGGTTCTCCAACTACTTATCTAACAGATATCAAGCAGTAATATGGAAAAAGGCCACTTGATGGAAGAAAGCCAGATGTAGTGGTCTATAAAAAGAAGGCAAAAGTAGCATTGATCACTGAAATTGCTATACCCAGTGACTACAGTGTCGCGTACAGAGAGACACAAAGTCATAAAATACCAGGATTTGCAGGCAGAAATGAGAGCAATGTGGAAGAAAGATACCCAGACAGTCCCAATAGTAGTAGGAGCAACGGGTCTTAAAAAAAATCTACGATCATATTTTGGTATGGTACGATACATGTAACTCAGTATGAATTGCAGAAGGATTCGTTGCTGGGCATATTGCAGGTACTGCGAAGAGCACTTTTGGCTGACATCAAAGATTGAGACAATACTAATTTCATGATCTTTAATCATACTTTGACTTAGGAATGGAGCCCATTCCCGTCATGGTATTAGAAACCCAAAAGATTTGGAGAAATTAAAAAGAAAGCTGAGACACATCTACTTTCTGCTGTAGTGCGATAACAAAATGTACTCTTAAAGTACTTCTGAAATAGGGAATCATCTAAAATAATTTAAATGAGACATATTATACATACCCCATTCTGCGTTTCTGGAGACACTGGAAAATATGAAGGTCCTACCAAATGCCCTAATATTGGGTGATTTCAATTACCCAAACATTAACTGGGAGAACTACTCAAGTACTAACTCCCTTGCCCAATACTTCCTAAAATTTATAAACTCGAATACCCTGGATCAACTGGTCAACACCCCCACCAGAGGTGACAACATATTGGACCTGGTCATCACCAACATGGGCGACTGGTGTTCTACACCGGAGGTCAAACCCTTGCTGGTTAGATCACACCATAGACTAATCACTCTGGATATCCACATTCCCACCCCACTCCCAATCAAGGAAACCACCGTGAAAAACTTTTCAAAAGCAAACTTCATATTACTTAAGACCGAGGTGGAAAGGTTCACAGCCCCCATGCTAAAGGACAATGCTGTCCAAGCTGCTGATTCCCTTACAAAGGCACTCTATGAGCACCTGCAAGAATGCATGCTATCCCAAGCAAAACCAAGATTCACTCCTCCAAGAAAAGGAAATCAGTCTGGTGGACCCCTGCCATAAACAAGCTATACAATAGAAGGAGGAAACTAGTGCAGAAAAGAGTAAAATCCCAAGAAGTAAAGACACCCCTGATCAGTATCAGCAAGGAACTATGATCCCTCATAAAATCATCCAAGGCTAGCTTCGAAAGAAAAATTTCCAAGGACTCCAAAGATAACCACAGAGCATTCTTTAGCTATATCAAGAAACTAAGTGGGAACTCTCAGATCTGCTCTGAGTTAATGCAGAATGGCACAAAATATACTGAACCGACTGATATTGCCAACATTCTGGCAGACAGGTTTAGTGAAAACTTTACCCCCCCCCCTCACCCCTTAAAGGGCCCATAACCATACCAGAAGAATGTAGTGCCCCAGCAATCACTGACACACAGGTTAAAACAGCCCTATCCAAAGCCAGAAATACAGCTTCAATAGGACCAGATAGTGTTCTAGGCTGTGTCTTACATGAGCTCCAAAATGAACTAACCCCTCACCTAAACACAGTGTTCAAACTCAGCCTCTCTACAGGCTACATACCCATAGAGTGGCGCACAGCAGCCATTATCCCACTCCACAAAGGTGGAGCCACAATGGACCCTGGGAACTATCGCCCTATAAGCCTGACTAGCCTGGTCTGCAAGGCTATGGAGCAAATTATCATGGAATTCATTAACCTTCAAACATTGGACCCTACCCAGTTTGGCTTTGTTAAGGGCAGATCATGCCTCCTAAACCTGATGGACTTCTTTGAGACAGTTACCAAGGCTTTAGATGAGGGAAAGGAGGTCCACACAGCCTACCTGGACCTCGCTAAGGCTTTCGACACCATTCCCCATTCTGGTATTATAAACAAGCTCACTAGCCTGAGTATAAACCCCTACGTCACGAGGTGGGTTGCCAATTGCCTTATGGATAGAACCCACACAGAGACAGTTGCAGGCTCTAGGCCCGACTCTAAACCAGTCCTGGGACCCCTCCTGTTCGGTATATACTTCTCAGAGGTGCAGACAAGCACAGGAGGACTATGGCTGACCAAGTTCACAGACGACTGCAAACTGGGGGCCATAATTGACTCTCCAGCTGATACAGACATCCTCCAGAAGGGTCTTACTGAGACGGATACCTGGTGTCAAAATCATGGCCTCAAGCTAAATGCCAAAAAGTGCATAGCCATCCCCTTTGGAAAAAACAAAGTACCCGCAAATTACCACATATGTGGTAGTCCCCTAAATACAGAAAATGTGATAAGGGATCTGGGGACCCAAGTAGATAGTAATCTCTCCTTTGATAATCATATTGCCTAGGTGGTTAGAAAATCCTTCTATGTGGCCCACCTAATCACAAAAGGGTTCGCATCTAGAACAAAAGAGGTTATTGTGCCCCTCTACTCATCATGCATTAGACCCATCATAGAGTACAGTGCTCCATTTGGGATGTACCTTACAAGACACCTGCAACAGCTGGAAAGACCAAAGAAGTACCTCACCAAGAGGATTACTGGCCTCAAACATATGCTCTATGCAGCCCAACTGAAGAAACTCCAGCTGTACTCAGTTGCATACCGCTTACTCAGAGGTGATCTCTGCCTGACATATACAAGGCCATGTCCAACCCAGAATTGATTTACATGCTCCACCTAAAAAAAAACAAATCCCCAAGAGCCACACGCTCTAGGGATCTAAACCTCACCACAACGATAAATAGGATGTGCTGGAAGGATAGATTCCTGTCCCACAGACTCCCCATGCTTTGGAACAGTATTCCAATCTACATTAGACAGAGCCCCTCACTAACACTCTTCAAGAGAAACCTTGACGAGTGGATGAGAAACAGAAAATTTACCCCGAGGATCACTGCAGTGGCTCTGCTGGACAGAGGCACAGGGAACTAATGACTCTGCTGGACCAAGGCACAGGGAACTAATCTAAGGGGGCGGCGAAAGCCAACACATTCTGGCTAGGCTTATAGATGCCCTCGGGCAGATAGCCTAGTACTTACGTATGAACCTATATGTTAAAATGATGTTATAAAATCCCTTCCTGGATTATGGTGCATGTGGTTTTTAAGGGACCTTGCTATCATAATGAGAATCACTAACAACCCCTTAACTGGTGAACTCACTAGGCAAACCACTGAGTCAAACAGTAAATCTCATTCATGTGGGCAGGACTTCAACTGTATTGGGTTGAGAAAGTTATCATTACACTTTTTTTTCTTTTGTTTTTGTTCTAGTCCCTCCTTTACTATCATGCATTTGTTTCTTGGTTTGTTAGTCCATTTGTTCCTTCTGGGATGACAGACCTGAAGCTCATTCATTGTCCTGGAAGAGAGGGGTGAGCTATGTGGTGTGGTGCCACACTTCATGTGGGGATATGGGGGTTTTCTTTAAGGTCCTTGTAATCCCTGCACATGCCAAAGTGTCCAAAGGTTTTGTGACCAGTGGCCCTTCCTCACATTGCAGACAGCACCTCATTGTAATCCCTGTTGTCCACCAAGGATTCTAATGGTATAAGTTTGCCCAGGTTGCCCCCATCTCCTCCCCTTAAGAGAGGTGAGCAAGATCAACCACATCATTATTGTCCTCCATGCACACCAGTACCACCAGGTGTCTTAGCCTTTAACTGAATTTGGGTCAGCTGGGAGGTCAGAGTTTTATTTCTGTACACCAGCAGAGCTGAAAGCTAATACCAAAATTTTAGAACTTGACCTTGCAACAACTGGCAAAACTTGTGTGTATTCTGTAGAAATGGTGTACCATGACTACACGAAGAGGTACCAGTCAGCCACAGAAATTCACACCTGCTGATGGTGGGCAACATCACCATCTGAGCAGTCCACGGAAAAAAGGGCTGCAATAATTGAGATGTGATGATATAAGCACATATATTGCATGAGGCTAATGCAAAGACGATATTTGAGCTCGATGTGGAAACATTTCTCAAACTGTAATGAGTGCTTAACAGCTGTTGTCAGCCGGTCCTTTAGTGTTAGCATTTTGCTTAAGATCACCCAATCTTTGACACAAATTCTAGTCTGTTCTCCCATAGATTTTAGGAGTAGATAGTATGTACTGTGTGAAAGATGGAAAACAGCATGCATAAGCATTGCTTCTGTCTTTATAGGGTGCAGTTTCAGTCATCTAGGATTTATCCATGCAGAGGCCAAATCCAAACAGTCTTTTGAAGATGAACAGGATGGGCACTTAGCTCCTTAAGTAGACAAAAAGTAAAACTGAATATTTTCTGTGTAACAACAATATTTAAGACCTTTATCTTGAAAGATCTCTTTTACTAGTAGTATATACAGGGTAAATAACAAAAGAGCAAGACAGGGTCATGATGCACCTTAGACTTCAGTTGCTAGCTGCTGGATGAATTAACAGCAGAATCAACCCACCGAGCACTCCCTGAGAAGTAAGCTGTGAACCACTTAAGGACTAAGGAAACAAGACCATAGTGAATGTAAAATCACTCAGTCAGGTTTTCATGATTCATTGCACTTGAAGCTACAGATAGAGATAAGAAAGACCAAGGTGGAATGTAACACTCGATCCATTACCATTCAGAGAACATTCGCTATCCTTAACAAGAAAGTGTCACTGCTGTTACTAGACATAAAACCAGACGGACAAGGATTTAGGCTGTCATTTGATGTAAGATGTGAATGGAGTTCTTGGTAGACTACCTTCTCAATCACTGTACCGGCTGAGGAATTCCAGATCATGTGGCTCAAGAATGACTTCATGTAACACTCTTAAGAATTATAATGTAATCACCGTTATAGCCAGAAATTACACTTAATCGCTGCTGTACTTTCTGGAATTTTAGCTTATGAAAAGGAATCTCAGTATTTTAACAAGTGTGAACTGGTGACTCTGGCTCTTAGTCTGGCAGTTAGCACAGAGGACCAAAGTCTTGGGCTGTTAATCAGCTGCTTCCTGTGCCCAGGGTACTTGGTTCGATTCCTTCCACCTTTATCTGCTTATTGTGTGACTCTGACTGAGTCACTTAACCAGACAGCACTCCAGGGTTACTCTGAAAATGGTAGTTTTGTCCACTGGGGTTACCTAGTCAATTCTTCTTCTTCTTTCGGCTGCTCCCGTTAGGGGTCGCCACAGCAGATCAACTGTTTCCATTTCTTCCTGTCCTCTGCATCTTGCTCTGTCCAACCACCTGCATGTCCTCTCTCACCACATCCATAAACCTTATCTTAGGCCTCCCTCTTTTCCTGTTACCTGGCAGCTTCATCCTTAGCATCTTTTTCCCAATATACTCTGCATCCCTCCTCAGCACATGTCCATAAAAAGTTGAAAAAAATCCTTAAAATTAGTGGTATTTTCTTTTTCTTACTTGTGACAAGAAGTTTATGGTTTACTTAAACTCTTTTTTTTGCTGGAAGAACAAACTGTAAATTTAGCAGAATAGAATGTGCAGGGACTACAATGAGTGACACGTTTGCTGCTGTTAATAAACATTTTTGCATTCACCTTGTTAACAGACTTCATGCTTATCTGTGTATACCTTTAAAATACTTTCCATTTTCTGTAACAGTTAGAACAAATGGCTGCATATATAAATTCTTTTCTGGGAAATCTAACACCAGTTATATAGCTAGATTCCTGGATAAACAACTTAAAATTGTAGTGAATAATATTCCCAATTTGTGTCGTGATTCCTGGCAGTTTCTCACAATTTGTAATAAATTGAACCCCTTCTTTGATGGTGTATTTATAACCATAGATGTAAAAGATTTGTTTAGTAGTATTCCCCATGAGCAAGGTAAAACATGGTTTTGTTTATATCTTTATGAAGAAGTGAAGTTACATCAAGACACAGTTAATGTTTACAACCAGTTATTAGATATGGTTTTAAGTTTTAACTACATACATTTTGAAGGACATTATTACAGAAAAATAGAAGGGGTGGCCATGGGCGTCAGACTGTGGCCCCCTGTTTGCTAATATTGTCATGGCATGGTGGGAAAGAGTATTCCTGTATAAAAGTCCATTCTATTCTTATATTAGTATGTATGTCAGGTACCTGGACAATCTGTTTGTGCTTGGAAAGGACCAATGCTAGAAATCAATAATTTTATTGAATATATTAACCAGACAACCAGTTTTTTGAAATTTACCCATGTTGTTAGTTGTGATAGTGTGGCATATTTAGATGTCTTATCTCTAACAACCCGGAAGGGTTGAAGTTAAATATTTATAGAAAACCAACATTTTCAAATACATACCTACTTTATTCCAGTAACCATCCTACTCATGTTAAGAGGGGTGTTGTGAAGGGCCATATGGTACGTGCAGCCCTTATGGTCTCAAATTATGATGCTTTCCTAGGGGAGTGTACCTGTATATCAAATATGTTTTATAACAGGGGTTATCCTAGAAGTATGGTGAATCAAATACATTATGATGTTATTCTGAAACGCAACCAAGGCATTTATGTTCCATTGCTTTGTGAATATCATGAGAGTTTGGAGATGGTAAACGAAGGGAATAGTAATCATGTTACTATGAATATTAATAATAATAATATCCCTGGCAATGACATAAATGATGGTCTAGATGGTGGAGGTAACAGGAATGTAACAATGGTTTGTCCCTTTGTTACAACTTACCATGGTAATGGCAAAATAATTAGCAATATTATAAATAAAAATTGGAACATTATAAAAATGGAAACAGACCTGATTAACAGGCTAGGTTTTAACCCTAAAATTGTATATAGGAGGGGCCCGAACTTCAAAAATATTTTAGAGTGACAGCAAGTAACCTCCAGGGCAGGTAAGATGTTTCCTTGTGGTACTTGTAATCAATGTAGATATGTATATAGTGGGTCAAGTATCAATATTAGCAATAAGAAAATTCAAATTAGGGGTAGGTATAGCTGTTAAACACAAGGGGTAGCATATGTTGAATGTTGTTCAGATTTGCCCAACATTTTATGTTGGAAAAACTGAACTTAAGCTATCGCAGAGGATATATGAGCATATCTATGACATCTCCCACAGTAAGGATACAAATGCCCTTTCCAAGCACATAAGTAAATTTCCTACCCACAGTTTTAAATTTTTAGTAGTGTATCAGGTAGCGAAAGACTCCCTTGGGGGACCCTGGAAATTAGTTTTAGAAAGTAAAGAAACATGATGGCAAATATATCTGAATGCTGGATCCCCCCAGGTCTAAATGAAATGATTTCCATTAATAGTCTCCTTAAATTAAGAACATATAATAGGTAGTTTATAATACAATATTTATAATATTTATAATATTTATATATTTATATTTTTTAAGCTTACATATGTGCAATATAATGTATCTTAAAATATATGGTTCATCAAGTATTTAATTGTTCTTAAAATTTATTTTTAAATGTTGTATTTGAGTTAGTATTGGTTGTTGTACTCTGTGATGTCAAATTTTGTCAGTATAAAAGGGTTGTTCAGTGTTATGCAGTTTATCTGAAGAAGTTTGGTAATTTATCAGACAAAAGCGCTAATAAACCATGTATAAAATTATCATACATCCTTGCTTTTTCTTGCTGCCAGCCAGTTGTTTTTTATCTGTGTATACCTTTAAAATACTTTCCATTTTCTGTAACAGAACAAATGGCTGCATATATATATAAACTCTTTCTTCTAAATTGTAGCATACTTAAGTCTTTTGATTAAATTAAAACTTAGACATGAACTATTTCGCAAAGTTTATTGCACTTTCATTATAAGCATTTATTATCATTCCATCAAAAGGATTTCTGAGTTTAGAGAATGGTGTGCTTAATTGTTCATAATTGTGCTTTTTCCTAAGTGCTTTTCTAAAGGTTTTACTAGCTGACTGCCAGAACTTTTTCTATATTTAAGCATTTGCCTGTGATGTTGTGTGAGTTCCTTAAGATATAATATCTTATTTTTTTAACATGTTATCAGAAGTACATAGAGCTTTGGTATAACAGCAAGGAATCCTATAGGGTTCAAACATTTTCTTTCTTTAATTGTATACTGGCCACCCTGGATCCAGTACCAAAGAATGCTTCTGCGATCTTTTGTCCATAATTTAGTGTCTAATATATAAATAACAGTGTAGGTTCATTTGTCTGCTGGTAGTTTATCCTATTATCTCACACAAAAAATGTTGGAGAAGTATAACCATGCAATAAAATCATGTAATAAAATGCTGATTGTTAGAAGAGCAAAAGACAAATGACTATGGATTGTGTTGGTATGTGCCTTATAGGAAGATTTATGCACATTTGTCTTTCCTGATCATAAGCAGCAAAATTTCTTGCTGTTATTGACAGTGTACTTCATTCTTAATTAGTATGCTGATATAAAATGTATATTACTTTTTAATTGCATAATTACAGTTTTTGAGAATGCAATATTTATTTTATTTATTTTTGTATTTGTTTAACATTTATTTACTGGGGAGGTCCAAATGGGCTATTAGCTCATTTTCAGCAGAGGCCCCAGAAGTAAACAATACAATAATAATAAAGCAGCAATGCAATAATCTACAATAATGCTTGTCAAATTACATACATCTTGCATGAAAACATATTGGATTTTACAGCAGGGTGACTGGCACAGTTTGTTTAACAGAGCAATTATGAATTATGAAGTGTTTGATAAAAACAGATGTTTACAGCTGTCTAATGTTTAAGGAGAAACTCAGTAGAGAGGAAAGAGGTGGGGAGGTGGTAGAGGTGAGAGAAATTATGATAGAAAGATGTTAAGGGAGAGACTAGAGAAAAAAAATGCTTAGCAAATATATGAGAGGATCAGATAACTGGTGAAACAGATGAAGGGGGTAACTACTTCAGTTTAGCCAGGGAGGTATGTGAGTAGAGCCAGTTGTCAGTTAGCTGAGCCCTGACTGAGAAGTTGTTTAAACTTGGTTAGACTAGTAGTGTTAAGCATATACTGCGGGACAGAATTCCGGGGTTTGGAAGTCTGGTTGGAGTAAAGAGAATTGCCAAAGCTGTTGTTAGATTTAGTGACTTTTTAATAGGGATCTGGCAGTAGATCTTAGGATTTTGTTATTTGAGTAGGGTTGGATGAGATTATGGAAAGTTGGGCATTTGTCAGGTTTGATTATGATAGCATGGGCAGTTGTAATTTGATTGAGCGTTAGGAGGCTGGGTAGTTCTAGACAGTGTAGTTGGTGGAGTGCAGTGCAGTGCTGGGATCTATATGATGAATTTGGGACGAACTTGGTGATTATGTGGTAGCAGGCATCTAGTCTGGCTAGGTCAGTTTTTTTGAAGTTATTAAAAACAGGAGAGGCATATAGCAAGGTAGAAAGAAGGTGGGTCCTAGCAATGGCTTGCCTGGCAATGTTGGTTTGGAATGGCTTGGCTTTGAAGAGTGAGCCTAGTTTGATGTGGGTCTTCTTAATTACTAGTGCTACATGTTTGTCAAATCTCAAGCTGCTATTGATAGTGACACTGAGTAGTTTAGTGCGAGAGAAGAGTTCTATTTTGGTTTTGTTGGCTTAGTAGATGAGAAAGGGTTGTACTTGGTTGTTGAACTTATTGTTGGAGAAGATAATTCATTTGGTTTTGCTTGGATTTAAAATTAGTTGCCAGTTGGAAAGGTAAGATTCTATGTCTTAGAAGGCTTTTTGGGTTATTTCTTGTAGTTGTGGTAGAGAGGTTGCAGTGCAGATTAGGGTAGAGTCATCTATATATATTGAATTATGGTTGCCAAGTGAGTTGCGGTATAGTTTGTTGGTAAAGATTATAAAGAGAAGTGGACCTAAAGTTGATTCTTGGGGAACATCAACTGAAATGGGAAAGTGTGAGGAGAGATCATTTTGCCATTTTACAGCATGTTGTCGGTTAGAAAGGTAATTTTGAAAACAGGAGAGAGATGTTTGAGATAGGTTTAAGGATGATAGCTCATTGAGGAGCTTTTGGTGAGATACAGTGTTGAATACCTTGGACATATCTGGGAAGATGGAGGCAACTTGTTGCCCTTCATTTTTGAGTTGATTTATTGTTTGTGAAGCTTAAGAAAGCAGCTGTAGTACTGTGCTTGGGCCAAAAGTCATGCTGGGAGTTGGTTATCAGATTATAACAGGTCAGATAATCCATGAGCTGAGAATGTATACATTTTTCCAGAATTTTGATAGGGGTGAAACAATGGCTGTTGGTCCATAGGTGGAGAATTCTGTTGAGGTGCCACCTTTGTATAGATGAATAATGTAGGACATTTTCCAGAGTTTGGGGATATAGTGCTCTCTGATCATTTAATGGCTTCAGCTACTAACTTTAGATTTGTAATCATTTATTTTTGTAATAACAAAAACTTGACTTCTCCAGCGCCTCGGCAAAAGCCTTTAACAATAGACCCAATACAAGTGGGAGAGGTCGGAAGAGGGGACAAGCAGATACGACGTGGGGAAGACAACAACAACAAAACCAACAGGGGAAAAGAAAAAGATGGTACTGATTTTTCAAAGACTATTAATACTGACAGTGAGTTAGATCAACAGTATGTCTTTAATTTAACTGGACATAATTTTTCTGATACTGAATTAGCAGTATTAAATTGTGGTATTAAATTTATTCCTGCTGTTATTTTTAATATGCATTCTTTTAAAATAGATACCATAATAGTGATGAGAATAAGTTAAAAGGCACTATTTTAGAAAAAGTGTATTGTGAAAGAGGTATGGGCCTAAAAAATAAATTGCAATGGAAGGAAGCACTTTTTATTTTAAAGTTTGACATTCTGTATCCTAAGGGGTTAAATAGAGAGCTTAATTGGGAATGGCTCTTGTAATGAGTTGTTCTTAATTGTTTTATTAGTGCAGTTTTTATTATATAAAAAGAAATGAGAAATGGTATTGGTATACTCTCTTAAAGGCTTTTGCCGAAGCGCTGGAGAAGTAAAGTTTTTGTTATTACAAAAATAAATTATTGGATTTACTGGCTGGGTCGTTTTTTGGATATATATTCTTCTTGTGTGGTGAACTAACTTTAGATATGTGTTGGATAGTTAGTCGATGGCGAAGGTTGTGTCTTCAGTTTATTTAGTAGTTTTATTTATGGTACTTGTTTGGACGGGTTTTACAGAAAAAGGATTGGCGGTAGCTTCTAATGAGGTTGGAATAAGTAAGGGAGCTTTGTTATCATTTAACAGAGATAGAATCGAGTTGGTAAAGAATGAATTGAACGGGATAGCTAGACTATCTTTTGTGTTTGTGGCAGCGGGGGTTGGCGTTAGGGATTGACCAGGTTGTAGAAGTTGTTTGATGGCATCCCAGAATTTTTGTTACCTTCTCACTACTTTTAGAATAGCCTGACCCACTGTGTTCCTTTTTCCATCTCTAAAAAGTAGAGAAAAAACACTTTATGATGTGTTTGCTGTGTTCTGGTATAGTAAATTTTTTTTATCATTTTTTGATCTGCGTTTTGGATTTGTTTTATAAATGGTGATAGATTTTGAAGGAGCTTTGACTTTTGTTACCTTGGTGCTGGGATCATGCTTTGTCTCTTTGCTTGAGTAGTTGTTTAGTTTCTTTAGTAGCGTTGTCGCCTCACAGCAAGACGTTGTCCCGTTCGATTCTCAGCTAGAGCGTCTTCTGTGTGGAGGCATGCGTGAATGGGCGTGCCTTCGTTAAAGGTTGTGCATCAGGGCTGGTAACTCAGCACATAAAAATCCACTACCAAACATTAGCAGACCGGAGTTCCGCTGTGGCAACCCCTAACCGGGATAAGCCGAAAGACACAATAACAACAACAGAATGGTTAGTTTAGTTTTATTTAAAAGCTTTCTTCTGACGTTTCCATCTGATTACAGTTTTTTCTAGTTTTTGGAAGCTTTTATTTAGAAATTCATAATGTGACTATCTAACAGTTATTATATGCAAACAAATACACGCTGTTTTAAAAATAACTCTGAGTTAATGTGCAGCTGAAGGAGGCCAGAATGTGTTGCTTTCCATTCATTGTCTTAACAAGCAGTGGGTTGTCCTGCTAGATCTGTGTCTGCTTATGTGTTTATGGTGACCCAAGACTGACTAGTAT
>NC_056731.1:1872658003-1872660503 GCF_019279795.1 Protopterus annectens | reverse complement strand
CCAGAATAAGATCATTTTCAGTGGAGACCCAGGGAGAAAAGCTCCAAGGTTAAATAACATTAACATAACATTTCAAAATGAGTTAGATTCAAATACAGAAGAAATAAAAAGTTACATAAAGAAGTCGACAGTAAATTGTATGATGTAAATAAACTAGGTAATTCCCATTGCTGAAAGAAAAAAAGAGCGACATAAAAGATAGATGTGGTATAGAAGAGCATATTAGGGCTTAAAAGCAGAGAGGATGAGCTGAGTGTTGCAGGGTTTGTTAACTTTTAAAATGTTATTGCATAATATGCATCAACTACCAGTAGATGGATAAATTGGCAACATGGGCAGTCCCCAGGACTCATGCCCCCTCAAACCAAATTAAAAAAAATGTCCTCATATTCCCTTGTACAAACTGTCTCTGGATTGTAGCAGTGCAGTTACAGAGCACTGACAGACTGAAAAACATACATTTATTCATTGAAACAGTCACAACAGTTTAAATAAATAAATGCTGTCATATTGATACTTATAAAATTAGTAATACCACTTTTGCACTTCCAACCAAATGACATTGCCATTTATGCCCCCCAACAACTTGTTCTCAGGGCTTCTGCCTCTTTTGGCCTCCCCTAGTTACCATGTTCATAAACTGTACTCGCTTCTTTCAGTCATTCTCCATGGGAGTTGCAGTCCCACACAAACTTATGGATGCAAACCTGAGTTATCAGGTGCTGCCTGCTTTGTGTACCCAGGTATAAACCAGCGTTGTACAAAGAAACCTGTATCCAGCATCTGCAAGAAGGATACCAGATACTAATGAAGCTCCTGAAAGCATAGCAGACCCCATCCCTATAATATAAGTAGTTGCTGAAGCACATTATAGTTACTGTAGCAGGAAAGGTGGACAAAGAAGTGGACAAAGAAGTGCCTGTAATCACTGCAAATGGTTCTGTAGCCTACAAATATTTTACAACTCGACCACTCTTGAGTGTCACCTTCAATAAAAAAAATGCAGTTTTATCAGAATGACAGTTTATGTTCTGCTATGTTCTATATCATAAATCCCAAATGGAAATTAATCCCTTTTATCAGTGTGCTCAAATTAATAACATTGCTAGTATGACTTTACGAATCTCACTAACTACAGTAACAACTGCATAGCATATAACAGGCAAAAAGGATTGATTTATATGGATTTTCATTGTGTACAATATCTTCATGAATGGCGCTCAATATATTCATGTTCCTTTTTAAGTCATTTTACATATATAAATAATGAATATATACACAATGCAGCATGTACGTAAGGACTTTATAATTTAAATATCAAAATCTCAAAGAAACATTTTCAAATATTCAGTAAATCAACAATTACTTTGATCTCAAGAGTTTCTTAATTATATGCATCTACCTTCTTTGCTCCCATTATACTTATCTGTCATCTGTCTCGCAGTCTGCCCATTTGTTTCCTTTGTATCTAAGCTAACCAAGCTCATCTGTATATTCTCACATTCATCTCTCTAGCTCACTTTGTGATATTACCTGACCATTCATCATTTCTTTAAAACACTTATGACCCAACTCCCCCATATACTTCAGTTCTTTCTGTCCATGGTTCTTACCTGCTATGCTAAATGTCACAATTAGCACCTGTTTTTCATTTAATCAATCCCCATTTCTTGAAACAAATCTCACTCAATTCCTTAATTTTTACACATTTCAAAATATACATAGCAATCTGGCCACTTCTTTAGTAAACTTTTAATAGTTTGCATTTCCTGTTTTCCATGAATGATTCATTAATACTGGTTTCAAAATCATCAATGCAAAATGCACACATTAATTACATTACTAACTTCAAGTAGCTCAACACTGAGCAGACCTCGAGTCTGACAAGAATCTGACAAGAAAAATTCTACCCCTTACCTGCTTTCCATTTAATCTTCAGATTTTTCATTATCTGTCCATGTTTTTGACATACCAGAATTCTATATACATGACTACAACTATGATTATCTACCATAATTTCAGTGCTATCAGTACCTTCTCCAATTATTGATCTTGAAATTCCATGCAATGACTTCATCTCCAAATAACAAGCTTTGAATCCTTACTTTTTGCATGTTCAAATGTCAGCCATTCTGATTTACGTGAGGAAGAGTTTACCTCAAAACTTTTTCATGATAATAACCCTCACTTCTGTATGTTCTTTCTCATTCTAAAGGTTTGCAAAACCTTCAACCTTTTAAACCATTTTCCAATACACTATGTAACTGTCTACCATAAAATCAAGAATTTTCTGTATATTGGGTTTAAGTATTTATCTTGCATACTTCCCCTATCTCAACACTGCTTACAAAATTTTTGAAGTGTATTCATTTTAAATTGACTTTAAAATGTGTCTTCCTTCCTCCTCTCCACTAACACCCTGCCTCCACCTCTTCTCACATATTTAACTTCCTCACCTTTTTCTTCCATCAGAAGAGGAGAGTAAACTGACAAGAAAGAA
>NC_056731.1:1872458003-1872653003 GCF_019279795.1 Protopterus annectens | reverse complement strand
CACATACCAAGTTAAAGTCTCTTGAGTGGGTGACCAATGTGCCATTTGACTTGTGAATGTGCAGCATTTCCATTAAAGTTGGATCAGAGATTGCTCTATATGCAAGGCACAGGTTGCCTCTGAGCAGTCTGTATGACACAGAGTAAAGTGACAATAATTTCAATCTGTCCGCATAAGACAGATCTTCAAGACCCTGAATTTTCTTTGTAAGGAACCTTTGTGGTCTCTCCAGGTGTTGCAGGTGTTTTGAAAAGAACATATCAAAAGGAGTGTTGTATTCTATTATTGGCCTGATGAGGGAAGAGTACAGGGGGGTTTTAACCTCTTTTTTTTCCAGAGGCAATTCCCTTACTTATGAGATGAGCAATATAAAATGTCCTTCTTACTATTGTGAAGACATGGTGATCAAAGTTAAGGTTGCTGTCCACCTGTGGTTAAGGTTGCTGTCCACCTGTGTGCCCATATCTCTCACCACTGAGTGTGTGCTTAGGGTATTGCTGTTGATGTGGTAGTTTGCAGGAACATCACCCTTGCCAAAGGGGATGATAATGCATTTTTTTTGTGTTAAGTTTAAGACCATGAGTTTGGCATCAGTCATTAGTCTGCATAAGACCTTCTTGCAGGATGTTGACATCGCTAGGGATTTCAGTGATTGCTCCCAGTTTGCAGTCATCAGCAAACTTTGTCAGCCAAAGTCCTTTAATTTTAGCCTGTGCTTTGGAGAAGTAGATTCTGAACAGTAGGGATGCTTGAACTGATCCCTGTGGAATGCTACTGGTTACAGGTCTGCTGGAGGAGGTGGAGTCCCCTGTTTTAACTGTATGAGTTCTCTCAGTGAACCAGTTTGCAACCCACCTGACAGTATATGGATTGGTACCTAGCTGGGTGAGTTTATAAATGATGCTTGAGTGGGGGATTGTGTCAAAGGCCTTGGCTAAGTCTAGGTATGCTGTATGCATAGAGTTGCCCTCGTCTAGGGCTTTGCTGACTGTCTTGAAGAAGTCCACCAAGTTTAACAGGCATGCTCTTCCCTTGACAAAGCCAGACTGGGTGGAGTTGTGTGTTTGGAGATTTCATATATCTTTGTTAGTAAAGTCCATGATGATTCATTCCATGGCGTTGCAGATAAGGCTGGTCTGGTTTCTTCTTCTTCTTTTGGCTTTTCTTGGTTAGGGGTTGCCACAGTGGATCACCTGTCCGCTCACAATTGGCAGTGAGTTTTACGGTGTCGAGTTGCCAGCCTGGTGCCCAACCTTCCACAGAAGGCACACGCATGCACTCACGCCTAGGGCCAATTTAGAGTGTCCAATCCATCTACAGCATGTCTTTGGGATGTGGGAGGAAACCGGAGCACCTGGTGGAAACCCACGCAACCACAGGGAGGACATGCAGACTCTGCACAGAGGGCACCCCAGCCGAGGATCGAACTAGAGAATCTCTTACTGTGAGGTGACAATGCTAACCGCTGCACCACCGCAGCCGCCTTAAAGCTGGTCAGGCTAATGGGTCTATAGTTCCCAGGGTCCATGGATGCACCCCCTTTGTGCAAAGGGATAATGGGAACTGTTTTCTATTCCACTGGGATGAAGCTAATGCTTAGGCTGTGATTGAAAAGCCTGCTCAATTGTTATGGTAATTCCTGTTTTAACCCATGTAGAACACAGCCCAGGATATTGTCTGGTCCCATAGAGGCTGTGTTTTTGACCTTGGAGAGGGCATTTAAGACCAGCTCCTCGGAGATGCCAGGTAGAGGACAGGTGTTAGGGATGCTTTGAGGTATATGTGGTGGGGACAGGGGAGTGAACTTTTCAATGAATCTGTCAGCTAGCAGGTTTGTTATATACACAGGTTCTATATATGTAGTACCATTAACTAAAAGTTCAGCGCAAATCTGGCCTTACCTTGTGTAACTAAAGAACAGCTTGTGGTTATCCTTAGTTAGGGAAGCTAGTATGGATTCATAGTTAGCTTTGGAGGACTTCACTAGGAGTCTTATTTGCTTGTTTAAGTTGAGGAGGGAGTGTTTTCAGTTTTGAGACCATTCCTTTCTGCTCGTAGACAGCAATTTCTTTCTCCTATCATGTAGTCTATTAATGGCAGTTGTCCACCAGGCAGATTTGTTTTTCCTTGAAGATCTTGCTTTGGTTCTATCAGGTATGGCAGAGTCAATACAATTGTAAAGGTGCTTGTATAAAGCATTGGTGTATAACTCATCATAGGTGTCAGTTCCATCAGTGGAGAGAGGGGTTAGGAAGCTGTTTATGCCGTCATATAAGAGGTTGTAATTGGCCTTAACTTAGTCTAGTTGTTGCTAAGGGGGGACGTGTTATAGTTACTTCTAGTGAGACTGATTTGTGGTCAGATCTCACCAGGGATGGCCACACACTGGGGGTGGTGCAGCAGTCCCCCATGTTGGTGAGCACCAGGTCCAGGATGTTGGACCCCCTTGTGGATGTGTCAACCAGCTGGTCCAGGGCATTAGAGTTAATGAAGTCCAGGAACCCTATAATTTACCCAGTCTATGGATAGGTAATTAAAGTCACCCAAAACCAGGGTTTTAGTTGTATCTTGATCAACTTAAGTAGATCCAGATAGGCTGAGTGGATGTCCTGATTCGTGGAGGGGGTCCTATACCTGGCAATAACCTGAAGAGGGATCTTACCTACAGTCAATAGCACCTGAAGTAATTCAAGGGAATCATGCTGTTTAACCAATCTAGAGGTGTATTTATATTTAATGACTATTGCTACACCACCTTCTTTAGTTCTCACACCTTCAGTTTGTGGTCTGAACGTGTGAAGGAAATTTAACCTGGTATAGCTGGGATGCTCTCCACATCCTTAAACCAGGTCTCAGTAACTGCACACATGTCAGCATCTTCCAGGGTGAGGACTGCTTCCAGTGAGTGGAGTTTCTGGTTTAGACTCCTTACGTTTAGCAGCATAACCTTGAGGTTGTTTTTAGAGGGCATTTTTACATCGGGAATTTTGTTCTTGTGATATTGCCTACAAAAGGCACTATGGGGATGGCAAGAGCCTTAGCCAGTAACTGAAATCCCAGGGGTGACAGATGAAGACCATCTCCAGCAAAGCATTGATGTCTATAGACCATGTCATCCAAGGCTGACAAATACTGGATCCCCTTTGAATGACAGCAGAAACTAAGCCAATTTTTGAAGTCAGTCATTTTTTTGTTTGTATTGAGGTATCATCCTAGGTAAAAGTAAAATGCTGCTTAAGGCTAGGGACATACCAGCCTAAGAAACATAATCCGAGAGCTCAGTCGTGTCTCTCTTCATATAGTCCAGTGAGGTACATCTCATGCCGTTCACACCAACATGGACTATGACGGAGTCATAACAGTGCCTGTTGTTGAGAGACTTGAGTGCGTGTGTGATGTGGTGGATCCTGCCACCTGACAGAAAGCTGACCGTGACCTTTTCCTTATCTATCCTGGTGAGAGAGACATCTGTGTGTGTCACAACTGAGTCACTTTTGAGTAAGATGTTTGTTTTTGTTTTATGCCTTAGGGGCTTCACTGGTGAGACACTGGTGTGTGATATGTTATGTGTACTATGTTCTGCAGTGGATGTACTATGTGCATGTGTTTGGGAGGTCTCTGATGTTTAGGTAAGCTTCTTTTAAGGACCTCTGCATATATAGGTTTATGTGTTGTTGGCTTGGTAGGTGCAGGAGGTGAGGTGTGCATGCTGACAACCTACTTAGTATCAGACAGACTGACTGGTGAGCTTGAGAGCCTGGTTCTAGGTTCTTGATATATATGCACCTCTCACATAATGAATTTGTGTGGAGTAGAAGAAATGGGTTGTTAGTGTACATGAGGCGATTGCTACATTGCCTCAGGATGCCCATGTGGGAAATTGGCCATCCATAATGCTAAATAAGTTCATGTGGTCAGAAAACAGGGAGAGGACAGGAAGGACCAGGTAAAGTAAAGGACAGAAGTGGATAAAAAATATGAATGGCTAGTGGAAGTATTTGTGTTGGTACCTTAGGAGCTACACTGAATGTATTATCTGTCAGTGAAGGACAATCAGGAGAGATCACCGATAAAGCACCAACAGAGAATTGAGGGAAAATTTGCAGTAGTGTTTGTGTGTATAACCACTGACTTTGCCCACTACTGAGCGGCAGTGCGAGATGCACAAATGCGGTGCTATGTAGCAAACCAGCACAAACTGATCTAAACAAATTAACCAATAAAAACTCAAAAATTAGCCCTGTTCCAACAACCTTCAATCAGATGAGCTCTAACTACACACTCCTGCCACTTGGGTGCAGGAAAACCCTCTCCAACAAAAAGTGGCCTGGTTTAGTGCTCAAGTTAAAAAACATAACTAGTTTAGTATGTCTGAATCTAGTCTATGCTACAGCAAACAAAGTGCAATAGTTTCGGGAAAAAAATATTTCAAATAAGCAGTGATTTGATAAAAATGCAGTTCAAAAGTGCAATATACAGTGAAAATTCTGCGTAAGTTTTGCACATATTGCAGATGGCTTGGATTGCTTATGTAGCAAATGAGAGCAAACTGACTTAAACAAACTAACCAATAAAAAATCTCAAAACTAAGCCCTGTTCCAGCAACCTTCAATCAGATGTGTTCTAACTGCACACTCCTGCCACTAGGGTACAGGGGAACTCTCTCCAACAAAAGATGGTTTGGTTAGTGTTCGAGTTATACAAATAGAACTAGATTTAGCAGGTCTGAATCTAGTCTATGCTACATCAACCAAAGTGCAACAATTTAAAAAAAAAGTTCAAAATAAGCAATGATTTGGTAAACAGTTTCAGTTCAAAAGTGCAATATGCAGTGAAAAATGCTATTTAAGTGTCATAGAGGTGCTCTTTTTAACATGAATTGGTAGCCTGTACCAAAGACGTGGCTGTTGCTGGGAGATAAATCTGGTCCTCACCAACATGTCGAACAGGTGCACTGCTGCAGCTGTTGGACCGTCATAAACGGACCACAAATCAGTCACATTCAAACAGACACTAAGAGCAGAACTTACAAAGGGTGAATTCTCACACACACACACACACACACATATATATATATATATATATATATATATATATATTGTATAGAACAACCATCAAACAATAACCTCAGCATAACATTTCTAGCAAAACAGCGTATATCAAGCATAACATCACTGTACACAAACTTCACAGATGGATTGAAAGATAGCCCTTGTTTAAAAGACTTAACTGCTACTCAGTTAATTGAACATATGAAATATTAAGAACAAGGGTTATTACCGTTTCCCTTTCTTCTTGCCTTGTACTAAAGTCCAATCACTGTCCTCCAACGCTTGCTTTTGCTATTATCATCATTATTAGGAATTGCTGGGCCACAAGCATCACTATTCACCTCTTAAATTGAGTTTTTAGCAGTTATATCAGATACGTGGGGCAAGAGCGATGTCATTCAACCAAATGAAGGAACTAGTAAGAGTGCTTTGGGTGTGAGACCTAAGCAATTTCTTGCAATGACTCCCTTAAACTTAGGAGATATGAACAATGGCTCACTTCCGATTCTCTCAGCTCCTTTGAGATGGCAGAGGAAACAGAACAAGCAACGATCGGTGAGCAGAGGGAAGCTCAAGAGGCGAGCATCAGAGGACAGTGATTGGACTTTTGTGTGTGTGTGTGTGTGTGTGTGTGTGTGTGTGTGTGTGTGTGTGTGTGTGGATTTATTTACCTTTATTGAAAAGCATAGCACAAATATTGACATGAATAATGCCAACATCAAATGAGCAACATTATGGACGTCGACATGCTACTACACGTGTGCTGAGTATCAGTCTTGGCGCATTGAAAATCTTAAAACAAAACTAAAAAGAAAACATTGTTTTTTGCAGGGGGGAATCCACTTCCCCACCCCTCGGTAATTATATATTCTAGCTCCAAGATTGCACAGTTCTTGGGAAAAGGGCAAATTCCCCAACCCTGAGAATCATCCGATCTACTGCTTTTGTCAGCAGGTGTCAACCATCTGTTTAGTTGACCAGATTGTGACAACCAAACAGATGCTGACAAAAGTAGCTCCTTTGTTCTATATATATCTATATATGTGTACGTGTATCTATATGTGTGTGTGGGTGTGTATACATAGGGTCGGGGTGTCACTTCGACAGTGACAATCATCTCAAGTCAAGGTTTACACTGACTAGTGGCTAGCCCTGCCACGGTATTTATATAGATATAGATATGATTATATAATGATCGGCCATCATGTTACTTGGTTGACACATAAAACAGGAACCACATCACATCAGCCATTCATTATATTGCGTATACAGCACATCGGCACATAATACATTGAAAAAGGAAACAAATTCCCTTTTTCTGATGCAGTCTCCAAAACCTGAGCACATTCAGCTCAAATTTGTCTGAAAATTGGTAGCATTATGGGAATTATTTATTTATTTATTTATTTATTTATTTTTTATGTAGGATGCAAGTTAGGTTTAGGGTCAGGATTAGGGTTAGGGTTAGTAGGCATTACTAAGGGGGAACAGGGAGTTATGGTTAGGGACTACATTAGTAATGCATGCTAACCCTAACCTTGCTCCTAATCCTAACCTGTATCTTAAATTTTTTAAAAATCCTTCCCATAACATTACAAATACACAAGACAGCTCAGACACACACACACACACACACACACGCACACACACACACACACACACACACACACACACACACACACACACACACACACACACACACACACACTCACACTCATCCGCACTCAGTCTGTCCCCAATCCTAACCCTAAATACTCACAATCACACACTTATTCTCTCCCCTTATCTAACCCTTTCACTAACCCTAAGCAACACACATTCTCAGACACACACAGACCTACTACACACCCTAATTACCTGTTTTGATTGAATAAACATCCAACGTTCAATAAACTGGACATTCATCTGAAAAACTTTGCAGTTTGCCTGTCAGCCAAAGGGATTGTCGACCAAACAATCCTAACTCATATGTAAATATATGTAGTTATAGTTATATAAAACCTCCCCACAGATGTAACATTTCCATGAAGATGCACAGATCAAGAGTATATTAAAAAAGCAAATAATCCAGCACACCCGTAAATCACGGTTTGATTTAATTCCCAAACAATCCAAAAGGAAGGCACATAAAATAGTAACTTTTTGATATTAGGACAGTGGATTTTTTTCATTTTTTTTTTTTGTCTTTGTGGTGTAGAGGGATAAAGACATGACAAAGTCTAAAATGACACAAGTTTGAGTGCCTTATGTACTGGATGAGACAATTGGGGGAGGATGTAAATGGATCTGGTGTTACCATGCTGGAGACAGTACCTTTTATTAGCATGTTGTGGGAACTGTTGCAGTTAACTTTGCTAGCTGTGCTTTAGTTGACAAGGTTCTATTTTTGATTGAAGGCAGCTCTGATGAAGTGCTTAAAATGTCGATGTTGGATTCTTTGACTTTATTGTGCTGTATGAGATGTAGTTGTGTGAAGGTGAATGTTTTCTCTGAACAACTAAGATTTTAGACATACCAGCAATTTTGGCATTAGGGTAGAAGTGTGGTGTGCAAGTGTTTATGTGTTAGGGTTAGAGTACAAGCTAGGTAAGGGGGCAGATTGTGTGGTGTGCATGCGTTTGTGTGTTAGGGTTAGAGTACAAGCTAGGTAAGGGGGCAGATTGTGTGGTGTGCATGCGTTTGTGTGTTAGGGTTAGAGTACAAGCTAGGTAAGGGGGCAGATTGTGTGGTGTGCATGCGTTTTGTGTTAGGGTTAGAGTACAAGCTAGGTAAGGGGGCAGATTGTGTGGTGTGCATGCGTTTGTGTGTTAGGGTTAGAGTACAAGCTAGGTAAGGGGGCAGATTGTGTGGTGTGCATGCGTTTTGTGTTAGGGTTAGAGTACAAGCTAGGTAAGGGGGCAGATTGTGTGGTGTGCATGCTTGTGTGTTAGGGTTAGAGTACAAGCTAGGTAAGGGGCAGATTGTGTGGTGTGCATGCTTTGTGTTAGGGTTAGAGTACAAGCTAGGTAAGGGGCAGATTGTGTGGTGTGCATGCTTTGTGTTAGGGTTAGAGTACAAGCTAGGTAAGGGGGCAGATTGTGTGGTGTGCATGCGTTTTGTGTTAGGGTTAGAGTACAAGCTAGGTAAGGGGGCAGATTGTGTGGTGTGCATGCTTTGTGTTAGGGTTAGAGTACAAGCTAGGTAAGGGGGCAGATTGTGTGGTGTGCATGCGTTTGTGTGTTAGGGTTAGAGTACAAGCTAGGTAAGGGGGCAGATTGTGTGGTGTGCATGCGTTTGTGTGTTAGGGTTAGAGTACAAGCTAGGTAAGGGGGCAGATTGTGTGGTGTGCATGCGTTTTGTGTTAGGGTTAGAGTACAAGCTAGGTAAGGGGGCAGATTGTGTGGTGTGCATGCGTTTGTGTGTTAGGGTTAGAGTACAAGCTAGGTAAGGGGGCAGATTGTGTGGTGTGCAAGTGTTTATGTGTTAAGGTTAGAGTACAAGCTAGGTAAGGGGGCAGATTGTGTGGTGTGCATGCGTTTGTGTGTTAGGGTTAGAGTACAAGCTAGGTAAGGGGGCAGATTGTGTGGTGTGCATGCGTTTGTGTGTTAGGGTTAGAGTACAAGCTAGGTAAGGGGGCAGATTGTGTGGTGTGCATGCGTTTGTCTGTTAGGGTTAGACCACAGGCACATGTTGTGTGCCTGTGTTTATATGAAGAGTGTGTGAGAGTATCTTGTGTAGTGATACTGTTAGGTAAAGAGTTTTTCATAAGGTAATGTGTAGGGTTGTGGTTAGGAGCAGTGACAAGGTTAGCATACATGAGTAAGGTGGTAGAGGAGATAACCATCTGAAATGTTGTGACCCTCTTGGGCAAGTCTTGAAATACAGGACTGAATGGCCGAAAAGAAACATACTTGTATATATCAAGTCCGAGATGGTCATTTCTCAGAATATTCCCTTTTCAATAAGGTGTGGTGATTTAGTAGTTGCTATATATAAGTTCATGGGGAGGGGATTGGGGAGCTTGACCCCATGCAAAAAACAAAGTTTTAGTCTTTTTTTTTTTTGATCTGTCAGCACTTGACATCATGAGTGCTGACATTTTAAGGTGGAGTAAATTCCCTGTCTGCATCCTTAGTCCTGTGTGCTGGCCTTACCCGTAATCCACTGCTGTACACATTACCTTACAAAAACACCCTCTCCAGCAACATCTCACGTCAGATGTGCAAACAAGCTATGTCTGAACGCATATTTATTTTAGTATCACAAAGGAAAGCCTTTGATTTTTTTTTAAGGCAGTGGAGTTTTGATAATTTTTATTTTCCATGTTAGACAGGGATAACTTGCAGAAATTGATGCAATGTACATGGATGTTTCTGCACATCAGTGTAGCAGATATAATGTCAGGAACATATGCATACATGAGGAGGGCATAGTAGCAGAAGTGTAACAAGGGCAGGGCAAAGGAGTCAGCCACTGTGGATATAAAGTATTAGGACTGTTATTTGCAGATTCATTCAGTCATTCATTTCCATGCTGGAATTTATGAGTCCCAGAATGGAAATGAGTGTCAGAACTGGTTTTGCAATCAGGACTGAAGAGCTTCAGCTCTGCGTGCATGGTTTTACTTTTTCTTATTTAAAAAAAAAAAGGTCCTCTACTTCAGGAAATAAAAAAAAAAAACACTTTCTAGTTTTAAAAGTGGTATCAAATGGCTTGACTGTAATGTAGCAAGTGAACAGCTACTTTTTTAAAAGTACAAAATGCTGTTTTTGTAGTCCTGGAGAGCTCACCAGATCCAAGATCTTTTGTTTGTTTGTTTTTTGTTTTAGAGTTGAGGGTCTACAGATTGGAGAATGGCTACATGAGGGCTCTGCATAGTAGACTATCATGCTGATGCAGATGCCCATGTTACCTGCCTGTGGGTAGAGGTAGAACCATTAGAAATGCCTCAGAGCCTTTCTCTGGAGAGGGGGTTGATCCTAAAGGGGGGGGGGGGGTTGTTGTTCTGTGGTTTGATAACAGGTCTCAAGAAGCAGCACTAATTTTTATGAAAGATTTTTACATACTAAACCGGGGGGGGGGGGGGCTTTTTATAGTAAGGACACCCTGATTATGTGTTCTCAGTGTCGTAGGTATGTCAAACTTTTTATAGTGTGCCTTAAAGGCACTTAAAAATTACAGAACACAGTTTTACATCATGAAGGACTTAGGTTGTGATGCACACTAGACACCAGAGATAATCTATATAATGTGCTTAAAGGCACTTAAAAAGCCGCAAACCCTGTATCCTTACAACTGACAGAGAGAATATTGCACTCTGGCAGTTCAGATCAGAGGGTTACAAACAAATTTTAGCCTCCAGACCTGGGTTTCATTCCCTTAGTTTCCATTTGTAAGGTACATAATTCTGAGGTCTGCTGTATTTATCTCCGTAATCTAAGGAATCTGTTGCATTCTGTTAACCATAAGTACAAATGTGAAGTTGTTAAATCGCACCGTTTATTCTCACTGATGGGATCGGAGCAGATCCTCAGCTCCGACAAGGCCTATAGCAAAATTCAAGGGGTTTACTTCAGCACCCTTTCTCCGAAGCGCTGGGTGACCAGGATGGTGCTAGTAAATCCTAAAATCTTCCAAATCCTCAGTTGACTCGAAACCATCCAAAAAGACAAAAAAAATGTAGGGTGTAGGGTCATCGGTTCCACTGTCCTCAGAACCGAGTGTCCCTTCTGTTCGGAGCCAGCTCATAGTTTTGGAGCTGGTCTCTGAGATTCCCTCTTCTCCTCTGCTCCAATCAGCACCTTCTGTGCACTCCTTGAAGTCTTCTGTCAGCCTCTCAGATATGGACATGGACCGGATAGTGTAGAAGCTTCTATGGGCACCAGGCCTTGCTAAATTGTTGTCGGCTCCAATGTCTTCGTCGGAGACGAAGACCATTAACCCGGACTTGACTACTCCTCCTCCGAGCTGTACTGGACTTTCAGAGCTGAAGGAGCCCAACCTGATAGTTGTTGAGCCTGTGGAGCCGAGACCTGCACCGGTGTTATCGGTTCCATCTACTCAGATGTCCTCGGCACCGACCGGGGACTCTAGGAGCCGACACTCTCCTGTCAGGTCTAGGGAGGATAGTCGTACTGATTTGTCGGTGCAGACTCTTCCTCTCGGGGCTTCAGCTTGGATGAGCTCAGCTCCTACCTCGGGCTCGGAGCCCATGGCCTCGGTGCGGGAGGATCGGACTGTCCCTTTGGAGCCGTCTACCCCTTCTCGTGCATTCAATGCCATGAGGAGAGTCCTGTCTCCAAAGACATCATCAGCATCAGGTCTGGCTTCCTCCTCCCCTCAAGTGCCTGTGTCCACTCTTGCTTCTACCGGTCCACCCAAGCGTAGAGACCCTGAGCCTCAAGTAGCCCCACAGGGCATCCCTGCTCTTTTGAGACCTCCCCAGATCCCCCACTGAGGAGGTACCCAGGAAGAGACTGTGCAAGAGGAGGCACTTGGACTCCCCACAGGAGTCTTTGACATCTGACACTGACTTGGATGAGTCAGAAGGGTCCCCTCGATCCCTCTCTGAGGATATTTCCTTTGCAGAGATATTAGAGATCCTTAATCAGAGGGGTGGTTGGCAGTCCAAAAGCCCTACTGAAGATGAGTCAGTGCTCTTGAAGACTTATGGGTCTCAACCTTCCACTTTTTAGGTGTCTCTGCCTTACGATGAGCTCATCATGGAGCTGATCTCTCGTAAGGTGTGAGAGTCTCTGGAGGCCATGGAACCTGTCCCTCGGAAGCCAAATAAGTTCATCTCTTCCCCAGTGGACAAAGCCTTTTTAACTAAGGGAGTGCCTGTTGATGCCATGGTGGTGGCTGCAGCCACCAAAAAGGAAACGTCTGAGACGTCCTCATCTATCCATCCTCCTAGCAGAGATTCTAGGATCATGAATAGATATGGGAAGTGCATGTTTAGTTCAGTGACTTTTTCCCTTCGATCGCTGAACTATTTAACCCATTTTACAAGACTACAAAGAGATCTCCTGAAAGAGCTAGGAAATACTCTCCAGGGTACAGTAGCTGCAGGGGTTGCCGACAAAGTTAACACACAGCTCGCTACCCTAAACTCGATTGTGAACTTGTCCATGCGCCTCATATCTTAAGCAGCTGATGGTTCGAGTAGAGCTGCAAGTTCAGGCATTGCTCTGCGTAGACAAGCCTGGATGCGTCTCTGTTCCTTTGCGGAGCCTTTCAAGTCTTCCTTTATCAACACCCCATTTGATGGCTCATCCCTGTTTGGGCCCAAAGTAAAGGAAACTCTAACCAGGTGTGAGCAGGAAGGCAAGACTCTATCTGCCGTTGGAGTCTGTTTTTCTACCCCTACTCTGCCCTATCCCAAGAGTCCTAAGTGCAGAAAAATGTGGTTCCGAAAAGCACAGGGAGCCTTTCAGGACACACGTGGAGAAACCCCCTCTAGAGACAGAGGAGGGGGTTATAATGGAAGACGCCACCCACGCAGCAGGGGGGGGGTCTGCAACAGCAGGGTGACAGAGGCCATTTCTCTGGTCAGCCCTACCAGCGCTCCTGAAAGGAGACCCGGCTATTCGGCTCTGGAGGCAGTCGGGGGTCGCTTATCTTTGTACCCAGAAACCTGGCTAAATATAACGTCCGATACCTGGGTACAAAGCATCATTTCCAGAGGGTATTTCATACCGTTCTCTTCCCTTCCCACTCCTATAAACAGAATCCCGGATGTTCCACCCAGTCTCAGGGAACAAGCAACCATAGAGGTCTACAAGTTGCTAGAAAAAAAGAGTCATCCAGCCAGTCCCAGCAGACCAAGTTGGATTCGGAACTTACTCAAGATTCTATTTGGTTCCAAAGAAAACAAGGGACTGGAGATCTATCTTGGACCTCAGCAGACTCAACCAATTTGTAAAAAAAAGAGAAGTTCCGAATGGTCATGCTTCAGGCCATTCTTCCCTTTCTAGGGAAAGGCGATTGGATGTGCTCCATCGATCTCAAGAATGCGTACTACCACATAAAATGGACAGATGCTCCAGAGATCACCTGCGTTTCCGGCTGGGTGCCAATCACTACCAGTTTCGAGCCCTGCCCTTTGGTCTCACTACAGCCCCCAGAGTGTTCACCAAATGCATGGCAGTGGTCACGGCTCACCTGAGGCATCTAGGATTCCAGGTGTTTCCATATCTAGACGATTGGCTCCTCACCGCTACCACCAGGCATCAGTTGATTCAGGCAATACAATCTACTCTGACACTCTGCCACCACTTAGGTATTACAGTCAACTTTTAAAAGTCTACCTTGTCGCCATTGCAGCATACCATCTTTATAGGAGCAGAGTTAGATACCTCAACCACCACTCTATGTCTTCCAGTCGAAAGGGTCTCACTTCTTCGCCAACACGTCAACTCATTGGTGTCAAAGAACAGAGCTACAGCCGCAGAGGTCTTGAAGGTACTAGGTTTGATGGCAGCAGCAATTCTAGCCATTCCACTTGCAAGGATGCATATGCGAATTCTTCAATGGCTCCTGTTCGCTCAATGGTCTTACCAGAAGTTACCAATGAACCATATGATTTTCATCACAAATTCTTGCAAGAGAGACCTTCGGTGGTTGTTGATGTCTCTTCATGTCACAATAGGAAGACCCTTTGTGCCCCACCCCCAGTAGCCACTGTGACCACGGATGCTTCCCTGATAGGGTGGGGGGGTGGCATTTTCACGGAAAGACTGCCCAAAGCACATGGACGGATCAAGAGTCACATCTGCATATCAATGTTCTGGAGTTGAGAGCAGTACTTCTGGTGTTGCAGTACTTCCAGGACTCTCTTCCTCTAGGGACAATTGCAATTCAGACAGAAAGCATGTCAGTGGTCTGGTACTTGAACAAACAGGGCAGAACCAAGTCTTACCTGCTTTGTTGAGAAGCCCTCAGGGTATGGCAATGGGCTGTGTCATCCCAGCATTTTCTTTTAGCAACTCACATCCCGGGGAAATCCAACGTGATAGTGGATAAGCTGAGCAGGACGATCCTGTTGCCTCACGAGTGGTCTCTCAATGAACACGTTGTGGACTTGATTTTCCACAATTGGGGCCAGCCTTGCTGTGACCTCTTTGCCAGTCACATCAATACCAAATGCAGAAGCTACTTTGCCCTGATACCACCTCCGGGACATCCCCCGAGAGACACACTTGTACACGATTGGCCTCCGGGTTTCCTATATGCATTCCCACCTATTCCATTGATACCCAGGTTTTTACAGAAAGCAAAATCACTGGAAGGACTGTTATCCTCATAGACCCCCATTGGCCTCGACAGATTTGGTTCCCTTTCCTTCAGCACCATCTGCTGGAGGATCTGTGGATCCTGGACCCAGTTTCAGACCTCCTGACACACCTGTCAGGGGACCTCCATCCTTCATTGCAGTCTCTAAAGCTGACTGCTTGGCTGACCCACTTCTCCAAATAGCCAGGCTTCATTCACTCTCAGATGACACAAGACAAATTCTATTGTCTTCTCATAAACCATCCACCAGAAAACTATATCACAGTAAGTGGAAAAGGTTCTCAGTTTGGGCCAGTATACAAAAATTTGACTCTTTCCGAGCTCCTCTATCATCCATTTTAGAGTTTTTGACAATGATTTTTAAGGAAGGAGCAGCAGCTGCCACAGTTCGGATTCAGTTAGCTGCCATATCAAATTTCCACCTTGGATTCGATGGGTTAAATGTTATGGCCCATAAGTTATCTAATGTTTTTCTTAAAGGTGTTTTTCACATGAGACCTCCTGTCAAAATCCCTTATTCTCCCTGGAATTTTATGCTGTCTCAAATAATTCTTCCCCCCTTCAAACCAGCATCATCTTGTGATCTCAGATTTTTGTCCTGGAAAACTATTTTTCTAGTGGCCATTACTTCTGCCCGCAGAGTGTCAGAACTTCAAGCACTGTCTATCAGACCTCCTTACATGATTTTCCATGCTGAAAGAGTATCTCTCAGAACAAACCCCTCCTTTTTGCCTAAAGTCGGTTCCGAGTCCAATATCAATCAGGTCATTGAGTTGCCAGTCTTTTTTCCCAACCATTCCAACAAATTGGAATACATGCTGCACAAACTTGACGTACATAGACAGCTCAGATTTTGTCTTGATAGAACTAAGGATGTTAGAAAATCAGATCAAATCTTCGTATCCTTTTTAGGGGCCAGAAAAGGTAGTCCAGTGGCTGAAACAACCCTTTCAAAATGGTTATTGGATTGTATCTCATTTGTTCATGCAAATGCTAACATACGTTTGCCACACAAAGCAAAGGCTCATTCAACCAGAGACGTTTCTATGTCATCTGCTTTTCAAGCTAAATTGCCCCTTGACAACATTTGTGCTGCAGCCACTTGGTCTAAGCCTCATACCTTTATCACTCATTACAAAGTAGATAAGGCTTCCAGGGACAGATCTTCTTTTGGTTCCACGGTCCTGAAAAATGTACTCCCGTGAGGCACCCAGGATTGCGGGTGCTAGGGGCGCTACCCATCAGTGAGAATAAACAGCGAGATTTAACAACTTCACGTAAAGAAGTTATGTACTCACCATAACGTTCCATGTGAGTTGTTTATCTCACCTTTATTCTCACATCCCTCCCTCCATCACCCTCCTGGCTGACAGTTGACCTAGAGGTTAGTATCATCCTGGTTGTTCAATACTTCTTCTTCCTTCTTGGGGAGTGCTCCCCTTACTGGGGTCTATATACACGCAGCAAACAAGATCTGAGGTAATTCCAGCAGTGCATCATGGGATAAGGGGCTTGGTCTTGAGCTACTGGCAAACCTTGAGCTTTGCTATAGGCCGTGTCGGAGCCGAGAATCGGCTCCGAACCCATCAGTGAGAGTAAAGGCGAGATAAACAACTCACATAGAAGGTTATGGTGAGTACATAACTTCTTTTTTATACTGTATTTTGCACTTTTAGACTGTATTTTTGCTATGTTTCTAATTTTTTTAAACCATTCATGCTGATTTGTTGCACTTTTTGTCTGCTGTAGCATAGACTAGATTCAGACCTGTGGAATCTGTTTCTGTTTGTAAAATTCAGCACTAAACCAGGCTATCTTTTGTTGGAGAGGCAGGAGAAAGCAGTTAGGACTTATCTGATTGAAGGTTGCTAGTACAGGGCTCAGTTTGAGTTTTTTTATTGGTTAAATTGCTTAATTCAAGTTTGCTCACTGTTTTAACACAGCTCCATAGAGTTCGGCGACAAGCCACTGCTCTGCTGTATTCATCTATGCAATCCAAGGAATCTATTGCATTCTGCTAACCATAAGTTCAGATGTTAAGTTGTCAATCTCGCCTTCATTCTTGCTGGATGGGTTCGGAGCCGATCCTCGGCTCCGACTCGGCACTTGCTTTAGCTCGAGAACTCCTTTTACCAGCTCGAGGCAACCCTATATCCCATGATGCAAGGCGGAACTACCTCAGATCTCGTTTGCCGCTTAGCGAAAGAGGTCTCCTTTGCCAGCTGAGGTAAGTTTTTTCTTGGCAAATAAGAAAAAGTGTAGTTAGGGGTTTATTTTTTCCCTTTAGTGTTAGTTTAGTCTGTACTTAGTTACAGCCCACCCTATTCCCTTCCTTTTAAACTTTTTATAAAAATTTCAGTTTAAAGTTTTTAGTCAGGCCTAGTTCCCCAAGTTATTCCCTTCCTGTGTGTCTGTGTAAGGGATTAATTGGTGTGTTTGTTGGGACTGTTTGTGTTTCTCCCTTCTAGGATGTCAAAAGAAGGCAAGGTCTCAGGCTTCAAGAAGTGTGACCAGTGCTGTCAGAAAATGTCTCTGACAGACGGTCACACTTCTTGTGTTTATTGCCTGGGGCCTTTGCACCTGCAGGACTCCTGTGCGTTGTGTCATGCTTTCAGCCAGAGAGTCCTGCAGGAAAGGAGGAACAAATTAATCCTCCGAGGTTTACTTAAACCTGAAGGTTCTCCTCCTAAGTCAGGGTCAGGAAAACCTCTTAAGCCACCGAAGGTTCAGGCTACAGTGTCCAAGCCCCCTCCGGTGGCTCCGGCTCCGTCGGAGCCGATATCGGCCCGCTGGAGTCGATACTTTTTCTGTGCGAGTGGTGGGTTCGGTGCCGGCCGGCTCCGATCCCCTGACTACTGTGGCCTTGTCGGCTCCGGCTGGAGCCGACGCTTTATCCAGCATCGGAGCCGAGAAATCCTCGGCTCCATCTGGAGTTCTAGGGACTTCGGCTCCGATGGGCTTCGACCCGTAAGAGATCTCGGTCCCCCTCTATTATGAGTATCCATTCGGCTCCGGGATCTCCTCTTTTGTCGGAGCGGAGCCATCGGAGCCGATCTTCGAGATCTTCCAGGCTGTCTGACCACGATTTGGAGAGGGTGGTAAGCAGGCTGTTGAAGTCTCAGGCACTGGCCCAAATGCTCCATAGCCCATCTCAACAGACTTCGGCTATAGCCCCGATTCTTGAGATTCCTCCTCCGACTCCACACCAGAGTTCGGAGCCGGAGCTTCTTGGGACAGCGACTGTTTCGATGCCGGAGCCGATACATCCTTCGGCTCCGCTGCCTTCGGCTCCGATCTCCTCCTTGAGACCTTCCTTGGAGCGATCCGGTCGCCGGGTTTCCACTGTCGGCTCCGAGGGGCTAGTGGCATCGGACCCTTGTCCGACCCGCTCTCCCTCTCGGGCTTCGGCTTTGGTAAGCTCGGCGCCGACATCGGCCTCGAGCCTTCTCTCTCCTTGGAGCCGACCATTCCTGTTTCTTCGAGCGGGTGTGTTCTGGTCTCCCGGGGAGAGGAGCCTTTGAGGTGATGAGGAGTGTCCTGGCCTCTGAGCCTGGTCAACGGTCTATCCCTCTAGCTCCTCCCTCATCAGTGCCTGCAGATGCCTCTTGCCAGCCTCTTGCTCTCAGGCCCAGGGATCCATCGCCCCAGGTTTCCCCACTGGGAATTTCCTCCTCTTCCGAGGTTTCTCCTGACCCTGCAGGGGAACCCCTCGGAAGAGGACGGTAAGAGGAAACACACAGACTCCCTGAGTCTACTACATCTGATACCGACTTAGATGAGTCGGAGGGTTCCCACAGTCGCCCTCTGAGGATGTCTCCTTTTCAGACATCCTTGAGCTCCTCAAACAGAGGGGGAATTGGCCCTCCATTGACCCCTCCGAGGATGAGTCGGTATACCTGGAGGCTTTCGGATCCCGACCCTCCACCTCCTGGGTGTCTCCGCCTTTGACCCACTCATGCAGGTAGTGGCTCGGAAGGCGTGGCTCCAGATTCTGTGGAACCTGTCCCCAGGAGACCATCCAAGTTCATCACGGCCCCTTCGGATAAACAGTTCCTGTCCAAAGGTGTCTCTGTGGATGCTATGGTGGCGGCGGCCACTAAGAAGGAACTGGCGGATCCTTCAGTGCCTGTCCATCCTCCTAATAAGGATTCTAGGACCATGGACAGGTATGGAAAGCGGATATTTTCTTCAGCGACCTTTGCTATGCGTTCGCTGAATTACCTTTGTCACTTCACCAGGCTTCAACGAGATATTCTCAAGGAACTGGGAGAAGTAGTCCAGGATCCTTCTGCTGCTGGGGCTCAGGAAAAGATTGCCTCACAGCTTGCTATCCTGAATTCCATATCTAACTCCTCCATGCGGCTCATATCTTATGCGGCCGATGGAGCGAGCAGGGCCGCAGGCACAGGTGTTGCTCTTAGACGCCAAGCCTGGATGCGGCTTTGTAATTTTGCGGACCCCTTTAAGGCGTCCTTCACCAACACCCCCTTTGACGGTTCGGCTTTGTTCGACCTCAGGTGAAGGATACTTTGACCAGATGTGAGCAGGACGGTAAAACTCTTTCTGCCGTTGGAGTCCAGTTTTCCACTCCTTCTAGACCTTATCCCAAGGGTCAGAAGGGGGGGAAGATGTGGTTCCGAAAAGCCCAAGGAGCTACACCGGACACACGTGGTCAGTTTACCCCCAGAGGCAGAGGGGGTAACAATAATAGACGCCCTAGAGGCAGGGGGTCCTCAGAACCAGGGCAACAGGGAGTCTCTTCCTGAGAAGCCCTTTCAGCATCCCTGAGGTGTTGCCCGACTGTCCACCCTTGGAGGCAGTCGGGGGAAGAATTTCACTGTACCCAGTAGCCTGGCAATCCCTATCCCAAGAGAAGTGGGTACAGTCGATCATATCCGAGGGTTACAAAATCCCCTTCGAAAGGTTTCCCGTACCTCTACAATCCCTTCCAGACATCTCACCCGGTCAAAGGGATTTGGCAAGACAGGAAGTTTCAAAACTCCTGGAAAAAAGAGCCATCCAGACAGTGCCAGCAGACCAAGTAGGATCCGGCTTCTACTCAAGATTCTTTTTGGTTCCCAAAAGGACGGGAGATTGGAGACCGATACTAGACCTAAGCAGACTAAACAAGTCTGTCAAGAAGGCAAGATTCCGGATGGTCACGCTGCAATCCATTCTGCCCTTTCTGGGCAAGGACAACTGGATGTGCTCTATAGACCTTCAGGATGCGTACTATCACATAAAGATTCACAGACGCTCCAGAAGGTTTCTCCGCTTTCGGCTGGGAGCCAGTCATTACCAATTCAGAGCACTGCCCTTTGGCCTCACTTCAGCCCCGAGAGTGTTCACCAAATGCATGGCAGTGGTCACAGCTCACCTGAGACGTCAAGGATTCCAGGTGTTTCCTTATTTGGACGACTGGCTCCTCTCCGCCACCACCAAGCATCAGCTTCTTCGGTCTAGAGACTACACCCTACAGCTTTGCAAGAAACTGGGAATTTCTGTAAATTTCGAAAAATCCTCTCTGCTGCCTTGCCAATCTATCACTTTTATAGGCGCAGAGTTAAATACCGTCAAAATGTTAGCCAGGCTAACAGATCAAAGGATTCTGGACATCCAGAAATTTGTTCAGCTTCTGTTACTAAGCAACAAGATCAAAGCCAGGTTTGTCTTGAAAGTTCTAGGCCTAATGGCTGCGGCCATTGTTCTTCTTCCACTGGCTCACTTCCACATGCGTCTCCTGCAGTGGATGTTATTCACGCAGTGGTCGTACCACAATCTGCCTGTGAGACACGAAATCTTGGTAACACAGTCGTGTAGGGCTCATCTACGATGGTGGATATCTTCCCCTCTTCTTCATCAGGGCCGACCCTTTGTTCCCCCTCCTCCAGTTGCCACAGTCACCACGGATGCCTCCCTGATCGGGTGGGGGGGGCATTATCAGGGCAGGATGGTCCACGGGACGTGGCAACCCATAGAATACCATCTGCACATAAATGTCCTGGAGATGAGAGCAGTGCTTTTAACGTTGCAAGCCCTCGACGACTTTCTTCCCACGGGGACTATTGCAGTACAGACGGACAACATGTCCGTGGTCTGGTACATCAACAAACAGGGCGGAACCAGGTCCTATCCCTTATGTCGAGAAGCTCTCAGACTTTGGCAATGGGCGATCTCTTCTCAGCGGTTTCTGATAGCAACACACATCCCCGGCATGTCCAACCTATTGGCGGACAGGCTAAGCAGATCTATTCTGATGCCTCACGAGTGGTCTCTCAATCAATCTGTAGTAGATCAGATTTTTCTGAAGTGGGGCACTCCTTGTTGCGATCTTTTCGCTACCCCTCAAAACAGCAAGTGCCCAGATTACTTCACACTATTTCCCCTTCCAGGCCAACCCTTGAGAGACTCTCTAACCCAGGATTGGCCTCAGGGACTTCTTTATGCTTTTCCTCCCTTTCCATTGATTCCACAAGTCATTCAGAAAGCCACCATTTTGAGAGCCAAATTGATCCTCATTGCTCCATATTGGCCTCGACAAATTTGGTTTCCGTCTCTACATCGTCATCTTCTGGTGCAGCCCTGGCATCTGGACCCAGTTGCGGATCGTTTGATCCACCAGTCGGGTCAGCAGCACCGGGCCATTCATTCTCTCAACCTCACTGCTTGGTTGCTCCACTTCCTTCCCTAGCCAGGCTACCAATGATTTCTGACTCAGTCAGAGACATTTTAGTGTCTTCTTTAAAGTCGTCCACTAGAACTATTTATGCTAGCAAGTGGCGGCGTTTTCAATTTGGGCAAACGCCAGAAATATTGATCCTTTTACCGCTCCTGTACATTCTGTTTTGGATTTCCTGGCGGAGGTTTTTCATTCAGGATCCTCGTCATCTACAGTCAAAGTACAACTGGCTGCTATTTCCAAGTATCATGTTGGCTTGCATGACAATAACATCATGTCTCATAGGTTATGCAAGGCCTTTTAAGAGGAGTTTTTCTCCTAAAACCACCTGTGAAACATCCTCCTCCGCAATGGGATCTAAACTTAATGTTGGCATCCCTAATTCTACCTCCTTCGAACCGTCTGCTACGTGTTCTTTAAAGTTATTGACGTGGAAAACTATATTTTTACTGGCTGTTACTTCTGCAAGAAGAGTTTCTGAGATTCAGGCCCTCTGTATTCGTTCACCTTATCTGGTTTTTCATAAGGATAGGGTTTCGCTAAGAACTAACCCTTCCTTTCTTCCCAAGGTTGTATCTCAAACCAATATTAACCAATCTATTGATCTACCAGTTTTCTTTCCTAACTATTCTGACAGAGCTGAACAGAAGCTGCACTTTTGGATGTTCATCGTCAGCTCAGGTACTACTTGCATAGGACTAAACAAATAAGAAAATCAGACCAATTGTTTGTCTCCTATGCAGAAAACAGGTTAGGTCTTCCAGTTTCTAAAGTGACCTTATCTAGATGGTTGACTTCCACCATTTCCTGTGTGTACTCTCTAAGGGGCAAACAACTATCTTCTAAGCCAAAAGCACATTCGACCAGGAGTCTATCCACTTCTGTAGCTTTTCAGGATAGACTTCCCATTGACACTATTTGTGCAGCAGCTACTTGGGCCACGCCTCATACCTTTGTGTCTCATTACAAGTTGGATTTGGCCTCCAGAGATAGGGCCAGTTTTGGTTCCACAGTTCTCAAGAGTCTGTTCCATTGAGCCACCCGGGATACAGGTGCTAGGGACGCGGTCCCATCCAGCAAGAATGAAGGCGAGATTGACAACTTAACATTTAGAAGTTATGTACCTACCATAACGTTCCATGTTAGTTGTCTTCTCGCCTTCTTTCTTGCCTCCCTCCTTCCCTGGCCTGGACAGATCTTGGAGAGTTCCTATTAGATTGCTTCCTCTGGAGCATTGTTATGAGGACTTCTTTTAGGAACCATGGTTCCTAATTATGTTAGGATAGTCTTTAGCAGGGTCAGTTAGCTGCCAAACGAGATCTGAGGTAGTTCCGCCTTGCATCATGGAATATAGGGTTGCCTCGAGCTGGTAAAAGGAGTTCTCGAGCTAAAGCAAGTGCCGAGTCGGAGCCGAGGATCGGCTCCGAACCCATCCAGCAAGAAAGAAGGCGAGAGAAGACAACTAACATGGAACGTTATGGTAGGTACATAACTTCTAATTTTCTACTGTATTTTGTACTTTTAAACTGTATTTTTGCTATATTGCTGATTTTTTAAAACTGTTCTTACTGATTTGTTGCTCTTTTTGTCTGGTGTAGCATAGACTAGATTGAGACATGCTGAATCTAGTTCTGTTTGTTAAATTGAGCACTAAACCAGCCTATCTTTTGTTGAAGAGGGCCCCCTGCACCCTTGTGGCAGGAAAGTGCAGTTAAGTCTCTTCTGATTGAAGTTTGTTGGCACAGGGCTCAGTTTTGAGCTTTCCTATTGGTTAAATTGTTTAATTCAGTTTGCTCACTGTTGCTACATAAGCCCTGCATTTGCACGTATTCATCTGTGCATAGTGCACCTCTGTGCATCATCATGCACTATTACGCAGTGGGGATAACCACTGGAGGTTATAAACGCAAAAACTTCAGTAGGTAAATTTTCCCTTAGTAGCTGCCTGTGATACAGTCAAAGAAGTCCTTGCTCTTAGCTGCTCAGAGAGCACCTCAGATGCTCTTTTGCCCATTAAGCAGTCCCAAAACCACCAAATCTACAATAGTCTCATACAATTTAGATAACCCCCTGCTAGTATAAAACCTTTATAGAGTACCCCATTCGTATAGACCCCATTTAGAGCAACCAGTTATACCACACTCCTCCATTTTCTTGCCCCACTGTGAAAACAAGATTTAACATAGCACTATGGATGGTTAGTTTTCCTCCATTTCTCCTACCAGCCTGATTGACATGGGTATCCTGAGGCAGTGTAGCAACTGCCTAATGTACACTGACAACCCTATACTCCTAAATCACTCAAGTACAACTTGTGAGAGATGCACCTACACTAAGAATCTGGAATCCTTGCTCTCGCGTGTACAGAACAGTAACACTGAACAGGTTGTCAGCTTACATACTAAACCTCTGATGCAAACCATGCACTCAACACATAAACCATCATAAACGGAGGTACTCACCAGAAACCTACCTAAACACCAGAGACCTTCCAAACACAAACATGCTACACCTAATACAGCACCTACAGCACTCAATACATATAAAAACACAAGCACCAGTGTCTCACCAAATAAGGCCCTAAGGCAAAGCACATCTCAACTAAATTTTTTTGTCATAGATGACTCCATTGTGAGACACACAGATGTCCCACTTACCAGGCTGTGCAAGGAGAATGTTATGGTCAGCTGTCTATCGTGTGCCAGGATCCGTCAAATCACACATGCACTCAAGTCTCTCATCAACAAGCACCATTATGACTCCATCATAGTTCATGTTGGTGTGAATGACATTAGATGTACCTCGTCGGACTATATGAAGAGAGACCCTGAGCAGCATTCTACCCTCAGCTAGGATGCTACCACAATATGAATAAAAAACAATTGACTTCAACAGTTGGTTTAGTTTCTGGTGTCATTCTAAAGGGATCCAGGTCCTTGTCAACCTGAGATGACATGGTTGATAGACCACACTGCTTTGCCAGATATGGTCTTCACCTGTCACCTCTAGGCTTTCGGTTACTGGCTAAGGTACTTGCCTCCCCCATAGTGCCTTTTTTAGACAAGGTCTCAAGAACAAAATTTCCGACATGAAAATATTACACACAAATAAATTAAATTAAAGGTTATGCGCTAAACGCTAAGAATTTAAATCAGAAACGGTGCACTGTCTGGACCCACTCCTTTCCCTGGTGGATGTTGATGTCTTTGCACTCACAGAAACTTGGTTCAGGGCCACAGAGAGTGCCCTGGCCTTGCAAGACTACAATGCTTTCCACACTTTCAGACCGCAAAATGAACGTGTGAGAAGCAAAGAAGGAGGAGGATCTATCTTCATCAAAGATAAATACACTTCTAAACTGGTTAGACCGGAAAACTTCACGAAGTTACTCCAAGTTCAGCTAACTGTGGATAAGACCCCTTTTCAAGCCATTGTTAGCTATAGGCCCCCTTCAATAAACCAAGATACCCAGACAGTTTATTTGGACCTACTTGAGTCAATCAAATTACAAACAAACACTCTAGTCATAGGCGATTTTAACTATCCCTGCATTGACTGGGAAACTTATACAAGTATCAAAATACCCGCACAAAGGTTTCTGGACTTTTTATTCTCAACCTGGTCCTCACCAACATGGTTGACCATTGCACCATCACAAGTATAGGACCCTCACTGGTTACGTCTGATCACAAATCAGTCACATTTCAAGTAGCTATAACACCTAAACTCCTCTAAAACATTTCATCAAAGCTAATTATGCCCTCCTAAGGGGAAGCATAACTAATTTCCAAGCTCCTATTCCCACAGCTGGCATTGACAACTATACTGAGGTATACAGAAGTACTGTGTACAATCAGTTATACAAAGGTATTGACACAGCTGTACCTGATAGAATCAAAACAAGATCCTAAATAAAAAACAAGCCCCCCCCCCACCCCCGGTGGACATCTAGCATTAATATGTTACACAACAAGAGGAAGAAGTTGCTGTCTAAGAATAAAAAAGAGTGGTCCCAGCTCTGGAAGAATACATTCCTCTGCTTGAGCAAACAAGTACGACAACTTGTAAAATCCTCTAAGGGCAACTTCGAAAAAAATTAGCAAACATAGTTAAGGATAACCATAAGACATTCTTCAGCTATATCCGTAACCTAAAAGGTAGGACCCAGATGCGTGCTCAACTAGCTGTGGGTGGAATCATACATACTGATCCTGTGAAAATAGCTAACCTATTAGATGACAGGCTTGGCAAAAATTTCACTCCCCTGTCCTCTCCAAACATTCCACAAAGCATTCCTTCTTCATCTCCCCCACCTTGCATCAACAAAGAGCAAGTCATTAGTGCTCTCTCCAAGGCCAAAAACCCAGCCTCTGTGAGGCTGGATGGCATCTCAGGTTGCGTTTTAAATGGTCTAAAACATGAGTTAGCAACTCCATTAGGTACACTCTTCCACCACAGCCTGAGTAGTGGTTTTGTCCCTGCCGAATGGAAAACAGCAGCCGTCATTCCCATTCATAAAGAGAGTACAGCAACAGACCCTGGGAACTACAGACCTATAAGCTTAAACAGCCTTATATGTAAGGCCATGGAACAAATCATCATGGAGCTTATAAATAAGGATATAGGTGATCTCCAAACCCTTGATCCACTACAGTTTGGTTTTGTCAAAGGCAGGTCATGCCTGTCAAACCTGGTGGACTTCTTTCCAAATGTCACCAGAGCCATAAACAAAGGCAAATCTGTGCATACAGCCTACCTTGACTTAGCTGAGGCCTTTGACACGATCCCACATTCAGGCATCATTGATAACCTCTCCCAGTTGAATATCAACCCTTTTGTTGTCAGGTGGGTTGCTAACTGGCTCAAAGATAGATCACACTCAGTCAAAGTTGGGGACTTTACCTCATCTAGCAGACCTGTCACCAGTGGGGTTCCACATAGGTCAGTGTGGGCCCCCTGTTGTTTGGAATGTACTTTTCAGAAGTTCAGACCAAACCAGAGGGACTGTGGCTGATTAAGTTTGCTGATGACTCTAAATTAGGTGCAGTCATTGACTTCCCGACTGATGTCAGTATACTTCAAGATTGATTTACACAAGCCAATGATTGGTGCTAAAGCCATGGATTCAAACTTAATGCAAAAAAATGCATTATCGTCCCCTTCAGTAAAACCGATATCCCTGCAGACTATCATATCAGTAATAATACCCTAAGTAGCAATTCAGTAGTGAGAGACTTGAGAAAGTAAGTTGACAGTAGCCTAAACTGTGACCACCATGTGTCTACTGTGGTAAGGAAGGCATTCTACTTCACACATTTCATTAGCAAAGGCATTGCCTCAAGAGCAAAAGAGGTCATAACACCTCAGCACTTGACCCTCATCAGTCCAATAACTGAGTACAATGCTACCTTTGATATGTACCTTACCAGTCACCTGTAGCAACTTGAGAGACCTCAGAGATTTCTAACCAAGAAGATTCGGGGTCTCCAGCACATGTCATACATTGACAGACTGAATTTATTTTACTTGACATTTGTTTACCGAGGTATTCTGATTGAGTTGCAAAAAACATTTTCAGCAAGGCCCGGGAAGAAAAGCTACACATACAGACAGTAAAAAAAGAAATCACTGTCACTGTACTCAAGTAGCATACAGACAACTTAGTGGAGACTTGTGCCTAGCCTACAGAGCAATCTTGGATCATAGGAAGTTACTAGACTAATGGCCCTAGGGCCCTTACAAGCCTAGCCAAGTTCTGCCCTTATTTCCATAATCAGCACCTGTTGCCCCTGTCCAAGAGAGAGAGAGACACAGGTGGAATCCCCAGGGTGAATTTACAGTTACCCATCCAGTCATCCAGACTGTACTTGAAGAGGACCAAAGACATGCTCTGCTGACATGAATTGAGAGCCTGTTCCACTGGTGCGGTAATCTCTGGAGACAAAGCTGTCCCTCCAGCAGGTTCTGTTAATGTCACATACCAGGTTAAGTTCTTTAGAGCAAGTGACTCATGAGCCATTGGACTTACGGATATGCAGCATTTACAGTAAAGCAGAGTCAGAGATTGCCTTATATGTAAGGCAGAGATTGCCTCTGAGTAGTCTGTATGAAATGGAGTAAAGTGACAGTGATTTTAGCCGATCCACATAGGACAGATGCTGAATACCTTGAATTCTCCTTGTGAGGAACTTTTGTGGTCTCTTCAATTGCTGCAGGTGCCTGGAAAGGTACATACCAAAAGGGGCATTGTACTCAGTTATTGGCCTGATGAGAGAAGAGTACAGAGAGAGTATAACGTCTTTTTTTCTAGAGGTAATGCCCTTACTTATGAGATGAGCAATATAGAATGCCTGTCTTACCACTATGGAGACATGATGATTAAAGGTAAGGTTGCTGTCAACCTGTGTGCCCAGTTCTCTCACCACTGTGTGCATGCTTAAGGTGTTTCTGTTGATGTGGTAGTTAGCAGGAACATTGCTCTTGCCGAAAAGGATGATAATACATTTTTTTGCATTGAGTTTAAGTCTGTGACTTTGGCAACAATCATTTGTTTGTGTAAGACCCTCTAGCAGTATGTTGACATCGTTTGGGGAGTCTATGACTGCTCCTAGTTTGCAGTCATTAGCAAACTTTGTCAACCACAGACCTTTAGTTTTAGCTTGTACTTCAGAGAAATAGATTATGAACAGTAGCAGTCCCAGGACTGATCCCTGTGGAACTCCACTGGTTACTGGTCTGCTGTTGCAGGTGGATTCCCCTGTTTTGATTGTATAATTTCTATTGGTGAGCCAGTTAGCAACCCAGCTAATGATATAAGGATTGATACCTAGCTGGGTGAGTTTGTCAGTAATGCCTGAGTGTAGAATAGTGTCAAAAGCCTTGACCAAGTCCATGTAGGCTGTATGCACAGTTTTCCCCTCATCCAGGGCTCTGGTGACTGTCTCAAAGAAGTCCACCAGATTTAACAGGCACGATCTCCCTTTGACAAATCCAAACTGAGTAGGGTCAAGTGTTTGGAGATTACCTATATCTTTGTTGATAAAGTTCATGATGATTTGCTCCATGGCCTTGCAGATAAGGCTAATCAGGCTAATACGTCTGTAGTTGCTGGGGTCAGTGGAAGCACCACCCTTGTGCAAGGGGATAATGGTGGCCATTTTCCATTCAGCTGGGATCCAAACCTAATGGAACTTCTGCACATCTGCAAGTCAAGTGGGACAAGGGTCACCTACTCCAGGGACCTTTAACTGGCCTGTGATATAAATAGTACCTGCTGGAAAGACAGATATGTCTTTCAGAAGTTGCCACTCCTGTGGAATAGGCTACCAGTTCAGATCAAACAAAGCCCCTCTATAACCCTGTTCAAGCATAGCCTGGATGACTGGATGGGAAACTAAATTACTGCTGGGATTTTACCTATGACCATCCTAGATATGGGCAGTTGTTGCTAACTAAGATGTTGAGTTTAGGCAAGATCCTTTATATTGGGTTTCTGTAGTGTTATATTGGGTACACTTGGCTAAGGTTATACAGACTTTCAGGTTATTAGCCCAATAACCACCTATGAACCTGTAAATATTCCTGAGTTTTCCAAAAACAGATTATTTTTGGGGTTGGGAGTTGGCATAGTGGTTAAGGTGTTCATCTTAGAGACATAATGTACAGAGTTTGAGTTTTACTAGGCTTAAAAAAGGCCCTCTGGGGTCATTACCTATGAACCTATAAGTAGTACAAAGCAAGTGGTGGGGAGGTTGGCATAATGGTTAAGGTATTTACCTTACATACACAAGGTACAGGGCTTGATTCTCACATTGGGTAATTGACTAGGCTTAAAATAACCCACAAGGGCAGGTAGCCTAGTACTAATCTGTGATCCTATGAACCTATAATAGTCTTCTTCCCTACCACTAGACATCAAGGATACTTTAAAATATTGCTGAAGTCTTTCCTAATTAAAAAAATCTAAAGCGAAACGTGGAAGTTTTAAACCCTGTACCCTTGACACAGAAACAGTAACATTAACCCATGATGTTAACTGAAACTGGAATGTCTGTCATTATTCAATGACTACAACAGTTTGTGAGTTAACAGTGACAAGGTAGATATGAGAAGCAATAACAGAAGTGTCCCATAAAATCAGGGGCAGTTGAGAAGGATGGGGATGTTGTTTGAGGAGGCTTTGGTAACAAAGTAGGGAGGAACACTCGGTAACATCAGGGAGAACGTTAACTACTACTGGGACTTATTTAAATGGTTCTTTCTGAATCCTTGGATACATTATTTAGTTTTCTGTGAGGAAGGTAAAAAAAATTGAAAGAACCAGGGGGGAACATATAACAAAAACCTATAATAGTTTCCCTGTTAGTTTAGTCTAGGATGGAAAATGCTACAAAAACACAATTGATAAGTAGAGCTTACATGACTTTACTATATAGCAAACTGATAAAGAGAGAGAGAGAGAGAGTTTGAGAAATGTTTGGAATAGAAGGTTAAATATCCAGATTATAAGGCCACAGTGTGATAGAATGTGTCTAGCTCTAAGATATGCAACTGAGTGGTTTAGAATATTTGCTTGAAAGTGTTTATACAGATATTTTTATACTCCTAGTAGACTCAGCAGAATATTTCCACAGGTTCCTGACAGGTGTTGGAGGTGCACCTCTGGGATGAGAGGAACCTAGGAGCATATTTTTTGGGATTGTATTCAAGTAACCAACTGAACCAGATCTGTAGCAAATCAAGGCAAGCATCCTAGGATAAGAGGTACTTTTACAAGTTGAACTTATGTCATTGAATTGGCTTCCAAAGCTGAGGATGCCAAGATACTCTTTAGACTTTAATTACCTTGCTTATGCTTGTGGCTAAAAAGATTATTACTAGACTGTGGAAATTAAACAGGAAACCAGAAGTAAGGAATTGATTTCCATTAATGAATGCGCTCAAAGAAAAGGAATGAACATCAGATATATTGATTTAGAAAGATTACATAAAAACAATGGATGTTATGGGATCAGTGCTCCCAACATTAACTGGTATGATCCTATGAGAGTGAGACGAGATGATCCTATGAGAGTGAGACGAGATGATCTTATGAGAGTGAGACGAGATGATCCGATGAGAGTGAGACGAGATGATCCTATGAGAGTGAGATGAGATGATCCTATGAGAGTGAGGCGAGATGATCCGATGAGAGTGAGACGAGATGATCCGATGAGAGTGAGACGAGATGATCCTATGAGAGTGAGACGAGATGATCCGATGAGAGTGAGACGAGATGATCCGATGAGAGTGAGACGAGATGATCCGATGAGAGTGAGACGAGATGATCCTATGAGAGTGAGACGAGATGATCCTATGAGAGTGAGATGAGTGAGACCTTTTTTCTGTCTTAGGGTTGATAGTGAAACAGTGGAGTTATAGCTCTCATTTATCTCACTAGGAGCTGATGCCATCTAATATCAAGTAAAGAGGGCTTTTTGTTTTATATAATCAGATAAATGGATTCTTGCTCTGATAGTTATAAACCTTAAGAATTTGTAATTTAATATAATCTGTGGGATGGGAACCTATATACTTTTGTTAGAAAGTTTACCATGAGTGAGGATTTTTATTCTGGCTGTTTTTTGAATAAAACTGATAAAAAAAACATGAAATAACTATATTAAAGCCACAAAGCTTTTATGAAAGCAGGCTGTATTTTATGACCTGGAACATACTCTTTTTCAAAGACTCTGGCAATTAGTTGGAAGTTGGCAGTAAGTCAGCAGTCCTGTGGAAATTCTGGGGTATCTGCTGTGGGAAAATGCCATATTAAAGTGTATTTGTGAAGGGGAGAAACTGTTTCAGAAGTGAGGCATTGGTTGTTAATATGGGCTAATTGCTTAATAATGATTGGTATGACCATTTTGAAGAAAAGAAACATGGAGGGATGTTATTTTAGTGTTATGTTTTGCATCTACCTGCTTTAGACGTTTCTAAACAGTTTTGAGAGACACTTGCCTAAAGTAGAATATGGGTCTACAAAAAATGTCTCTGCTGTAATTATGGAAAGTAGTGTGTTTGCAGAGGAGTGGGGGATTCAGTATTGATATAAACTTTAATGTCATTTAAAATTATGATGGCATGGGAGTCTTCAGTCTGTTTCCTAACTTTTTTTTTGGTCAGTAGGTTCAGTCAGTGCCTTTATGACTTTCCAGAAAGCTTTACAATTAAGGAAAGCAGATTACATTTTTTTCCTCAAACAATAAACTTTTGCAGGTGTCATTACTTGAGATTGAGACATTCTTGGTGGATGGTGTCATTTGAGGACTTTCACTTCTTTCATACACTCTCTGTTTTTTAACTTGGCTTTCACAGTAGTGGGTAGCCATGGATACTTGTTGCCCCTTCTTTTTCTCAGTGGTAATAGTTTGTTCCATATTGGTTGTAGTTGTTATAGGAATAGCTATATTGCCATATTTATGCAGTATTCTTTAGTCCTGGATCCTTTTTCATTTTTACTTCATTGAGAAGAGCTGTTATATCCAGTCAGGAAATTATCCTACCGTGATGAGTAATGGGTGTGTATGCTTTTTTGAGATTTAATGACCAGTGTATTTCCATAGGGCTGTGGTCACTTAGTTTTCTTCAACCTCTGTCTTGTAGTATCTGTTGTGCCTGTTCAGGAAAAGAAAAACAAGTCTGTGAGACTAGTGTCATCTGGGGCAGCATGTGGTCAGGTTGTAGTTTTAAGTAGTTATGAGAGGCTCCATTTATGCCGTCTTCCATACTATGGATTTTAAGTCAGTCATAAGAAGGCACGCTTGGCTACATCTTGCTCTCGCTCTCATTGTTATACCCCCACCCCCATGCAGAACCGAGCTCATTGGCCCCTGTATCTGCACTTGTTGGCCCATTCATTTTGTGGTTGTAGGAAATGGGAATTCTCATGTGAGGTGAGCTCTCTGTGGCCCATATTGAAGTCAAGTTCTAAACATGTAACAGCTACAAAACATAACATAACTTCAATATCACAAAGAAAAAGTGAAAGGCCCCGCAGAAAAGGAAAATGCAGCAGAACAGTGCAAAACTACTTGAGGAAACAAAGAATATAGCATTTAGTCTTAGAAAATATTAGCTTTACCTAGAGTTGCAGTCAAATGACACAGGACCCAACAAAGGTTGTGGAAGTGTAGGGCAATCAGGACTTGTCACCATTAATTCAGATTTGTAAGAGGCTTTTGCTTTCACAGGAATAAAGTATAGTACATATTACTGTACTTACAGGTGACTAGCCTTTGAGCAGCCTTTTAAGGTTGCTGTTTCTCAGGACAGAGTAGTTTGTGTCTTCATCCATTCTTATGCTGCAAAATGCCATGCATCTCGTGTAAAAATTATTCAGTGGTAATTTAGGGTTTATTGGCCTCTAGTTCAAGATTCTTTAGGGCAGTTTTTCTCTTTCAGTTCCTGTCTGTTCAAGGAGTTAAAATAATGGAATCTAGAAATTCAATCTTTCTCAGATGAAAAAAAAAACAGCACTTTTGCAGTTTTTAACAACAGAAGCTTCAGAGCAAGTCTGGGAGTTCATTTGCAAAACTGAAAAATCCAATGCACCATGCCTGGATCGCAGTGGAAAATGTAGAGCATCATGAAAGCAACTCATCTAGCCTTAAATTTGCTTGGTACACAGTCTGTCAAGGACCAATGTTTGAACCCCGTTCTGCCAAGGCAGGTGGATTGAATGAGCAAACAGCTGACTGTCTTATAATTTGCAGACTAGAAGTTAGTTATATTACTTAGGTGCATTGACGAGTGTAGTCCTGTGTACTGGGTGGTGAAGGGGCTTTGCTGCCATAAAAGAAAAGAATTGCTGAATTCCCTATTTGGTTTTGCTGTAACAATTTTTAGCAGGGATATATCTCTTAAATTCTTTTCAGTCTTTACCAAAGTTAGGTGTGCAAGTTCCCATAGACATCACTGTAGTGTTGTGCTATTTGGGCAAAGGAGAGGAGCTTATTCTCACCCACTGCGCAAGCTGGAGGTGCTGATTGAGGAACAATCTTTGACACCGAGCCTGTAATTTCAGACTGTTAGTAGCTCTTTACTTGTGAACACTCTAGTAGGTTCCCTTAGGAATATTTCATTATCGCAGAAGTGAAAAATAAATAATGCTTTTATCTTCATATTTTTTTTTTATATTTTAATATTTTAACTTATATAAAGTTATAGGATCCTTCCTTTTTATGTTTAACCCTGAGTATGCTTTATCTATCAGTCTGCATAAATGAAGCCAGATATTCCTAAACCTAGCATTACATTTTATCTTAGAAAGGACCTTTGTGATCAAATGGGTTTTTCAAAGTTCAGACAGAACACCTGCTTGGTTTGAGAGTTGGGATAATTCTAAGGAGGGAATGTGGACTGATGTGTACATACAAAGAAGGGTTGTGGAAAAGTTTAGATTCCTTTCTACTTTTGATACGGATTGTATGAGAGTTAAACAACAACAACATTAAAAGGGCTAAAGTGATCAGTCAGTTATGTAGTACCAGGTTAGAGTTAGCACTTCTAAAGAGTAAGTTATCTAGAAGGGAAATAAATTAAGTATAATTGGATTTGAGGTCCTATGGGGCAGAATTTTATAAGAGAAGTGGGAAGAGAGGGTAGTAACCCGCTGAAGGCCAGTCTATGATGGATTGTCACTGTGGTTGAACAAAGTAGAGGAGAGAGATGGATTTTGGCAAAATGTCAGGTAGAAGGCACAGGAGTGCTTCTTTCTTTAGTGACTCATAAGAGGAGAAGGAGGACGGAGTGTTTTTTTGGAGGGGCAGATTCCAGTACAGTGCTTCAGGCCACATTAGGTAGAATAAGTAGGACTAGGTAATGTCACCAGTTAAGCCAAAAAGCGATTGAAAAGAACTACAAAGAGTAAGGACTTAATAGATGTGTGGAGACTGAAGAGGAGTAGACAGTTTGTTTAGGCATTCAACAGGAATGTATGTATCCAGTCAAACACACTGAATTATTTATGTTTTTGGTCACTTGGGGATTGGTGATGTCATATCCTTCAGTGTTCAAAATGGTGGCCTCCATCCATGTTCCTGTAGTACAGGTCTGCAAACTTCAGAGTAAAAATATAACATGCTGCAGATTAAACCCTTTTAACTGGAAAGTTAAGGGAGATGCCAAATGGTTCCAAGACATGGAATGAAGATGAAAACAAGATCCATGTTTGATGGGATGCAGTTTGAAGTAAGAAAATGAGGTAGAAGCAGAGGAAAAAGGAGGATAAAAGATGCATGAGATGGAAAGCAGGCTGAGAAGCATGCATTTAAGACTTTGGGGGTTACTGTAAAAGAAGAATAATCCTGGCTGAAAGAAAAGATAAAGAATAGGAACATGACTAGATTAAGAGCAAAGTTAAGGCACAGAGATGCAGCTTGATGATCTTGGTAGGGGCTGATGCCAAAATGTCTGCCCTTCAAATTGAAACATCTTTGATAAAAACATAAAACAGCTTTTTGGATAAAGACAGAATTACAGTGTCATAAAAAGTTATATTAGAAGAGTTTGCTGACGATTACCAGGCCCTTTACTCTGAGAAGATGGTGAGAAAGGGTAATAAGAACAGAGGAATGGCATGGTTTAATAGTCAGACTGACAGGTAAAAGCAAAATTAGAGTGTGATATCACCCAGGGAGAGGTGTGAAATGTTATCATCAAAAAAGAGAGGTAAGATCTGTAGAGCAAATGGCTTCTTGTCATTAAAAAAAAAATTGTGAGGGAGAGTTTTTACTGAATCTGGCAAGTATGTTTAATAACACTTTAGGGGCTGAAGCCATTCCCCCTTGTTGGGAAGATGCAGAAGTTATTGCATCACAAAAAAGTTAAGAGCCAGGTTAAAAAAAAAAAGAACAAGTAGACTTTTTAAAACAAAGGACGTCGGATGACCATTAATATCTTCTTTTGGACTTCATGGAAGTAGTTAAGAAACAGTCTCCAGTGGACAATTTGCTTTTTGACAGAAAAATAAGAACTCAGCTCCATGAACTGGGTGGGACATCTTGAAGGATGTATTAGGTGAGGGTGTTTGGGAAAATGGTTCATCACTAGTTTTGTGTCCTTTTATAATGTTCCAGAACGTAAGGAGGTAACCATTGCTGGCATGTCAAGGGAGGTAAAAACAGAGAGAGCAACAGGCAAGGAACTGCCCGCTGTCTCCTTTGCTGTTTCTATTTGTAATAGAGGTTTTAGTCCTGAGAATATAGTTAAGGCTATTAGAATAATCTGAGGTAAAGATTCACAGTTTCTTTAAAACAATGAAGCCATATCCCCTTCCAATTTTCAGTGCTACAGAGAATTACGTAATTTAACTAAAGAACAAGTCAACCCTGACAAAAAAAAAAAAAAAAACTTCTCTCTTAAGTCACAAGAAAACCCCCACTCTAATCAAAAAAATTCTGGAATACTGTCAACAAGCTGCTATAGCCAGGTAAGCCCTCTACTCCAAAGTTCTTCCCAGACAGCTCTGCCTTAGACACTGCTACACTCCTGAATTCCTTCTTTATTGACTCCATTCAGAAACTACCAAAAAAAAAAAAACAAACTCACAACTATCTATCCCTCTATTCCCCTGCATCCACCCACACAACCTCCTTCTCTCTTAAGCCTGTCTTCACTGCTTATATCAGATCACTTCTCACTAAACTCAAAATATGCTTCCCTTCTGCCGACAACCTACCACCCCTCTTCCTTAAACTATCTGCAAAAGCTATTGCCTATTCCATCTCCATACGGATCATTAGATCAATGCAAGAGAACATAGTTCCTGATATCTGGAAGAAATTCTATGTTATTCCCCTTCATAAAGGAGGAAACTCCACTGACCCTTCTAATGTCAGGCCTGTTGCTATTCCATCCCCCTATCAAAGATGCTTGAAAAAATGCATTCATAAACAGCTCCTTGGTCATCTGCTACAAGAAAATCTTCTTTCTCCCACCTCACATGGCTTTTGCCCTAATCACAGCACTTCCACCACAGTAACATCTTTCACACAGACTATCTCCAGATCTCGAGACAAGAATAAACTAATCACTTGTCTATTCCTTGACCTCTCTAAGGCCTTTAACACTATCTCCCACAATCTACTTCTGTCCAAACTATCGAGCCATAATCTTTCCAACTCTGCTCTTGGCTGGTTCTCCAGCTACCTCTGTAACAGACTTCAGTCTGTAAGATGGCTCTCGGCATCTTTCTCCTTCCTCCCAGTCAAAACCGGGGTTCTCCAAAGCTCCATCCTTGGACCCCTACTGTTTAACATCTTCACTAACAACCTCTATCTCTTCTGTCCTCACTCCTCCTTAATACAGTACGCCGATGACTCTACAATAGTTTCCACATCTGGCAACCTCCCCCACCTACTCACCTTTACTCACAATTCTCTGCTCTCTGTTGAAAAATGCCTAACATCCAACCAACTCATACTCAACCCAAATAAAAGTAAACTCCTCCTGTTCCTCCTTAAATCTCTCTAACACCACAAATCTACCTGTACTGTCTGCTCCCTTAATAACACAATTATCAAGGTTGAATCCCAAACTAAACTGTTAGGGTAATCATTAATAACCAACTAAAATTTGATCTCCACATCCAAAACTGCATTAAAAAGACTTACCAAAAACTTGGCCTACTCGATATAAATAAAAAATTCTTCACAAAAGAATCTAAACTCTCTCTAGCACAAGCCTGTCTACTTCCCACTGTACTATATGCAGCCCCAATCCTTACCAATCCTCAAACAAATCTTCTGAGTAAACTAGAAATCACTTACAGTAAAATTGCTAGATTTGTCACTCATCAGCCCTATCGCACACACCACTGCCTAGTCCTAAAAAAACTAGTAGCTAGAATTACACCATCAACTCCTTGTGCCTGAACTACATCTGATTCACTTCATCCTTAAGCAATTCCTCTGTTGTCCTGCTCTCTCAACTCTCTTCACCCCCTACATTCCAAACTGTATGCTTTGCAGCTCAGAACAATTCCTCCTGCTGATCTACAAACCCAGTAAAACCATAGGCAAAATTCTCTATAATCACTCAGTCGCCAATGCATGGAACAAACTGCCCTTGTATTTACAATCGATTCCTAACTCAAACAATTAAAAAAAAAAAAACATTAAAAGACTAAAAGACTGTTAAACTCCTGGACTTGCTCTTGCATTGACCCAATGTAATGTGCCTCTCCCGTCTACTTCAAGTAACCCCTCCTTCATAATAATCTGTTTTCCCACTCCTCCTATCCTGGACCTCTTTCCTCAACATAAACTATACTAACACTCTCTATTTCAGAAGTACTGTTGCATTTTTTAATCATGAACCTACCTCCTATCTCCTCTGTACTGTGACCAAGGTAGCCAGATTTCTAAATGGCCAGGTAGGGACTAAAAAAAAAAGGTCCTTCATGCTAAGTGAAGACAAAAAAAAAGTCTGGTCTTTCATACGGAACTGCTTGCCGTTCCACATTAAACACAGGTGGCTCTGCTTTGTGATTTATGATTGGCTCATATACCGCTTCTGTTCATAGGTTCATAGGTAGGTACTAGGCTATTGGCCCTAGAGCCTATATAAGCCTAGCCAAAAAAGTACCCTAGCTTTCGCCACCCAAGAATATTTTTCTGTGCCCCTGTCAAGCAGAGCCACAGAATTGATCCCCGGGGTGAATTTCCTATTTCCCATCCAGTCATCAAGATTTTTCTTAAAGAGTGTTAATGAGGAGCTTTGTTTGATATAGATGGGTAGTTTGTTCCAGAGTATGGGAAGTCTCTGGGACAGGAATCTATCTCTACAGCATGTTTTGATTATTGTGGTGACAAGGTTTAGATCCCTAGAGCGTGTAGCTGAGAGGGATTGGGATTTCTTTAAGTGGAGCATGTCCAACAACTCTGGGTTTGACATAGCTTTGTATGTTAGGCAGATATCACCTCTGAGTAGGCGATATGCTACGTAGTAAAGCTGGAGTTTTTTGAGACGGTCTGTGTAGGGCATCTGTTTGAGGCCAGTAATCCTCTTTGTGAGGTATTTCTGCGGCCTTTCCAGTTGTTGTAGATGTCTTGTGAGGTACATACCAAAAGGGGCGTTGTACTCTATAATGGGTCTAATGAGTGATGAGCAGAGTGGAACAATGACCTCTTTTTTTCTGCATGAGAAACCTTTTGTGATGAGGTATAGAAGGACTTCCTGACCACTAAGGCGATGTGATTATCAAAGGAGAGACTACTGTCCACCTGTGACCCAAGGTCTCTTATCACACTTTCGGTGTTAAGTAGACTACCGCCTATGTGGTAGCTCATGGGTACAGAGGTTTTACCAAAGGGGATGACAATGCACTTTTTGGCATTGAGCTTGAGGCCATGGCTTTGACACCAGGCATCTGTCTCAATGAGACCCTTTTGTAGGATGTCCACATCATTAGGAGTTTCGATTATGGCTCCTAGTTTGCAGTCATCTGTGAACTTAGTTAGCCAAGACCTTCTGTGTTGGCCTGTACTTCAGAGAAGTAGATACCAAACAGGAGAGGACCCAAGACTGAACCCTGTGGTACTCCCCTTGTCACAAGTCTGACGTCTGATTTGGAGTCTGCTACTTTCACAGTGTGGGTTCTGTCAGTAAGCCAGTTGGCAACCCATCTTTTGACATAGGGATTTATACCTAGTTTACTAAGTTTATCTATAATTCCAGAGTGGGGGATGGTGTTGAACGCCTTGGCAAGATCTAGATACGCTGTGTGAACCATCTTACCCTCATCTATGGCTTTAGTGACTGCTTCAAAGAAGTTTATCAGGTTTAGGAGACATGATCTGCCTTTTACAAACCCGAACTGTGTGGGGTCCAGAGTTTGGAGACCGCCAGTGTCTTTGTTTATGAGTTCCATGATGATATGTTCCATGGCCTTGCAGACCAGGCTCGTCAGGCTAATGGGGCAGTAGTTCCCTGGGTCTGTCTTGGCTCCCCCTTTGTGGAGTGGGATAACCGCTACGGTGTGCCATTCATTGGGCACAAAGCTTGAGGTGATGCTATGACTGAACATAGTACTTAGGTGGGGTGCCAGTTCATTCTGTAGTTCATGTAGAAGGCAGCCTGGGATGTTGTCAGGTCCCATGGATGCTGTGTTCTTGGCTTTGGAGAGTGAGTTTTTTACCTGTGCAGCTGTGATTACAGGAAATTTGCATTCTTCCGGTATAGAGATGGGTCCTTTAGTGCAGAACAGCCCACTGAAAAAGCGCATTTGCCCAGTTGGACTAACCGCATCAACAAATGTCAAATAAATAAATAAATATGCTGATGACTGCATGCAACTATGATCTGATGTGAGAAAGGACCTGCCAAAAGTGTTTAAGGAATTTACCTTGTTTGGTAAAGAAGCTAGCTTTCAGTTCCACTTACAAAAGTAGCAGTAGCTTAGGTCATGTGTGCTAGCATTATCAGTGCAGGTCTGCCAGCATTTAAAGGAGTATATTTATTCTGGTGTATTTGCAGCACTCTGTGAAACACATGAAAATAACTAGAAAGTGCTGTTAGAAAGACTGAGTGGACTACAGTGAGTTGGGAGAGTGTGTTCTTTCTTGGTGAGAGTGTTATCAGAATGATGGTGCTGGCTCATTTCCACTATATTACATGGAATATTTTACCTCTACCAAGCAGCAGTGAGGTATAAGAGATGTGCAGCATGCTCTTGTGTTATTTTTGGAGAAGTTATGGGTGCAGGATTGCAACACCCAGATTTGTTACCTGGAGAGTAGAAATTGCATTGGACATTCACAGCTTTTATAGATGTACAACTGTGTGTGTCCTGTTGATAGTTCTGAGAGCAATAGTGACAGACTTTTCTACATGAGCCATGTAAGAAATGATGAGGGGGAAAAGTGCTACTGGAACCATATATGAGGGCATTGCTAAAACAAGAAAGAAAATAGTTGTCCTAGCCCAGTGGTGTAGAGGGCCCTGACTATAACCAAGGCAACCCATGTTCAACTACTGGCATGAGAACTATAGAAGCCAGGCAGAGGATGATGGGATTGACTGGCTGATGCCAGTTTGCTGCTGATCCAGAGGAGAAGAAAGTGGTTAGACTGACTTCAGTAATGTCACCTACCAGTTCATAATTTCTGGTAGAAGACACCAGGAAGGCTCACACTGTTAAAGTGGTACATGAGCCCCTTATTCAGGGTGATAGAGAAATGTGGGAGCATATATGTCTCTCCATGACCAGGCATCCATTGTGACCCTGCAAGACACTTAGGAAGGAATTATGTGGGATGGGGTGGGGATCCTTACAAGACCAACATGTGGCCCACTGCCTAATGTCTGTCTGTTTCCTTCCAGGGGATGGAATGGGCTATAAGGCCACACCTGGGCAGGAATGAATGCACTATAATGCTCTCACTCAGTCTGAGGATGTGTGGCTTTTGCCCTTGAAAGTAGTGAATGAGTAGATAGGGCACAGGAAAGGAGCCAGTGATCAAGTTCTGTAGAAGGATTAAAAAAACTACAAAAGGTCAAGATTAAAGAGACTAAGAGGGGTGGAAAGATGACTTGGCTTCAGATGAACCTTAAAAGATGCAAGGAACTGAGGACGGTAGGGACACTATACAATATTACGTCTAGTTAATACATAGATGCCATTAAAGCCCCACAAGGCTTTACAGCTGGGGGTGCTGGTAAGAAAATGAAAAATACTGACTATACAGAGGAGGAACAGTGGGATAGCTGTACATGTGGTGAAAGCTGTAAGGTATATGGCCTGTGAAACATGGTGTTTGCAGTGTATAAAGAAGTGTACCAAATACAGGTTCCACGACAATGGGAGTTAACTTCACACCAGAATACTGGTCATGGGGAAAGAGGGTAGAAGTCATGATAATAAAGAGTTGGGTTTGTAATATACTTGCAGAATATTGGACACCCCATGAAGAAGGTAAATTGTTTGGGGAAAGTGTTGAAGGACAGGACAAAGGCAACAAAGTGATGGTTAGTTGGATGTGATAGGAGGACTGAATAATAGGCTACAAGAAGGTTTGGAGGAACTCATAATATATGGGAACGTTAGGGGTGGTTAAATGGTGCAAGTTTAATTGAACTGTGAGTGTAGAACTAATTTATCAAAGTACAATGTCCTGTCAAGAGAATTCTCCCTGCCTTTGTAAATAAGGCCTATCCCATTTAAAAGAACATTGACTGATTCATAGTTGAGATGAGCTCATAACTGCAGCTAGTGGGATAAAAAGGGAACACTGAGACGAAAGGGACCTTTTAACACACCCTTTTATATTTAAGTATTTTTTCTCTGCCCTCACAAGCGGTATAGTTTAAGAATTAACACAGGACATGTTTCTTTGTTTTACAGTATTGTAAGGACTGGTTTAGATTTATTTCTGTGTTTTGTATAACCGTATACATTTGGTAGCATAAAGGAGCACCGTTTGGAATTCTGCATCTATATATATATGTTTACTATGATAATTTCGCCATGCAATTGCACGGCTATGAAGTATTTGAACAACAGAAGTTCGAATACTTCATATTTTGGCAGGTTATGTGAGAGAACGTTATTATTGCGAATGGACTGTGCATTCACAATTATAACATTCGCTCATGTAAGGGGATCGCGGTACAGTGCAGTTAGGGAAATACATCCCTTTCCTCACTGTAGTGCGATCTCGGAGTTGGAATATTAAGTTAGGGGGGTGTGTGGAGGGTACAGCCCCCCACAGGGGGGTGCAGGGGGGCTTGCCCCCTGCATAAACGTGAGTTTAGGCTAGTTAGTTAGGGAGTTAAGGGAAGGGTGGGATTGCTGTTAAGTGTCGAAAATGTTGCAAGCGACATTTTCGACATTAACAGCTGTTTTTCGACTTTAGGAAGGTTTGGAATTGTGTACTTTCGGCGAAACACTTCGCTGATAAGTACACTTTTTTTTTAATTTTCGACATAATGATAGTAAACTATATATATATATATATATATATATATATATACACACACACACACACACACACACACACACACACACACACACACACACACACACACACACTGAAAATCCAAAACATTGATAACTCAGAACATTGAAAGTGTGCTTCATAACATTGAACACTAGAATGCATATGGAAATAAAATCCTCTCCACCTATAACAACACCTAATTAATAACACACTTTCTACTATGTTTTTGCAGGGGGGGGTCAAGCCCTCCTGCACCCCCCATATGGGAAGCTCTGACACCCATACCCCCGTAAATTAAATATACCACTCCAAGATTACACTACAGTGGAAAAAAGTTAATTTCCTAACCTCACTGTATCACAGTCACCATACACTGAGGTTACAAAATTAACTTTTTTCCACTGTAGTCTGATCTTGGAGTTGGTATATTTAATTTATGGGGGGTGTCCCCACATGGGAGGGGTGCAGGGGGGCTTGCCTCTCTGCAGAAAAGTAGTAGACAGTGTGTTTGTTAGTTAGATGTTGTTGGTGAAGAAGATCTTTTTTACTTGTGCAATGTAGTTTTCAATGTTATGAAGCACACTTTCAGTGTTCTGAGTTTTCAGTGTTTTGGGTTTTCAGTGTTTTGAATTTTCGATGTAATGGTCTCAGTGTTATGAAATTCAACGTTATGAAATTTCAGTGTTATGAAGTAGACCCATATACGTGTGTGTGTATATATATATATATATATATATATATATATATATATATATATATATATATATATATATTTATCCTGTTTTGAAAAATATAAAAACTGATTAAGGAAAGTATTGAATACTGATGATTCGTCAAAAGGGTGAAGTACAAATATGGACATGCTGTCTTGTTCTTAAGAAATCTAGCTCCAAGTTGCCTTTCTTTACGCTATGCAGGTATGAAATCATTCATGGGATCTGTACATGTCTCTAATTAGACTTTGCACTGTAGTATACATATTGCCTTTAGCCTAGTTCATAGCTGAAAATGGTCCTTGGACTAGCCAAGCCAGTCAGTTAACAAACAGAAAATAAAAAAATCGAACTAAAATATATTTACATTGTTCTGTAAAGTATGTCCATCTCTTTTCTCAAAATATTTGCACAGCGTGGTAGTGTGGTTTTGCCTGTTTGCCTTTTGCTCTCTCTCTATGTCTCTTCCTTTCTTTTTCTTTTCTTAACAGAAAAGAGCATGAGTTAATCCTTTCAAAATGCACTGATGGATTTTGAATGACTCTCTGGTCTGTTGTATGACAAGAGTTGCAGATCACTTTTTATTACAGAGCAGATTACAATGAAGGCAGTAGCAACAGATGAAAAGCACTGAGAATTGACATTGAATATCTTCCACAGAAACCCATAAATAGTGCCAAGTTCACATTCAGTTTCTGACAACCAGTGTTTTCCCTAGAGTGATGGGTCCATTTATGAATGAATGCACTTTGCTCTAGAAATAACTGACCTAAAATCCATTTCTCAATACTGCTTCAAGGTAAGTGTAGCAGCTATCTTCAGCAGCTGTACCTGGGAGACTTCCTTTAACAAATGTCAAGTATGCAGATATGTGAGTTTGTACTGACCTAATTGGCAAAAAACATTAAAGTACTTAGAAAATATTTCCCAGAAGTTATGCATGTTTGAAAATAAAATTCTAGGGGTCTAGTTCTAAGGAGTTTGATCTTGTGTTATAAACCCAACTTCCTCTGTTTTAACTTGCCTTGTAGCAAGCACAGAGTTTGTTCAGGCACGATAATTTGTAATTGTATTTGTTTTAGAATACTTCAGGAGTGTTATCGTATGACCCTGAGAGTGATGCTTGAGAGGTTATAACTGATGTTTATCATATTGATCACTGCTAGCAGAATTTTTATTTATACCATCTGTCATGTCATGTATACAAAAGTTTAAAGCTGCTTATATATTTCATTTTACCAAGTGTAGTGCTTAATTTTAGTTATTGCAAGAAAAAAAGTTTTATTATTCAATTTTAAATGATTGTGTCTGTTGGTTTATTAATTAGCTTATGAGTATTGAACTAACAACATTAAATGAACTGTTGGCTTAGATCTTTAGAAGAGTTGCATCTCAAACTTTTGTTACCATATAAAATATTTATTGATTGACTTATTTTTAATGGAAAACAGTAAATGTATTTTTGGATCATAGGAGGTTAATAGGCTAATGGCCCTGGGGCCCTTACAAGCCTAGCCAAAAGTTTATCCCCCAAAAGAAACCTCAGTCAGCACCTGTTGCCCCTGTCAATGAGGGACACAGGTGGAACCCGTGGGACAAATTTGTGGTTTCCCATCCACTCATCAAGGTTGCACTTGAAGAGAGTCAGTGAGATACTCTGACGTATATGGAAAGTCTATTTCAGAGAAGGGGCAGCCTCTGGGAGACAAACCTGTCTCTCCAGCAGGTTTTGTTAATGTCACATATTAGGTTCAGACCTTTTGAGCGAGTACTGCGTGAGGAGTTAGACTTACGGATATGGAGCATGTCTAGTAGGGCAGGGTCTGAGATTGCCTTAGGTTCATATGTTCATACTAGGCTATCTGCCCTAGGGCATTTATAAGCCTAGCCAGAATGTGTTTGGCTTTCGCCACCCATTTTAAATTTATTTTGCTATGCCCTTTTTCGAGGTTAGTATACTGTGCCTCTGTCTAACAGTGATACAGAAGTGATACCCGGGGTAAACCTATGATCTCCCATCCACTCATCAAGATTCCTCTTGAAGAGAGTCAATGAGGGACTCTGCCTAACCTGGACTGGGATTTTATTCCAGAGTGAAGGGAGCCTCTGGGTTATGAATCTGTCCCTCCAGCATGTCCTATTTATTTCAGTGCTGAGGTTCAAGTCTCTCGAGCGCGTAGCTCGATGGGATTTGGATTTTCTGAGGTGCAGCATGTCCATTAATTCCGGGTTGGACATGGCTTTATAGGTCAGGCACAGATCGCCTCTGAACAGGCGGTATGCCACTGAGTAGATCTGGAGTTTCTTTAACCGGTCAACATATGGCATCTGTTTGAGCCCTTTGATCCTCTTGGTGAGGTACTTTTGGGGTCTTTCCAGTTGCTGCAGGTGTCTGGTAAGGTACATCCCAAAAGGGGCATTGTACTCAATTATGGGCCTGATGAGGGATGAGTAAAGAGGCACGATGATGTCCACTGATCTAGATGTGAATCCCTTCATGATTAGGTGGGCTATATAAAATGTTTTTCTAACCACTTTGGCCATGTGGTTGTCAAATGAGAGATTGCTATCAACTTGGGTCCCCAGGTCCCTAATTACTTCTTCTGTACTTAATGGATTACCACCTATGTGGTAATTTGTGGGCACTTTGTTTTTGCCAAAGGGGATGACTATACACTTTTTGGCATTTAGCTTGAGGCCATGGCTCTGGCACCAGTTGTCTGTTTCTATGAGGCCCTTTTGGAGGATGCTTGTGTCGGCTGGAGAGTCGATTATGGCACCCAATTTGCAGTCATCTGCGAACTTGGTCAGCCACAGTCCTTCCGTGTTGGCCTGTACCTCAGAGAAATGTATACTGAACAAGAGCGGTCCCAGGACTGAGCCTTGTGGGACACCACTTGTAACTGGTTTGGAGTCTGACATGGCTCCAGCAATTCTAACCATGTGGGTTCTGTCCTTGAGCCAATTTGAAATCCATCTAGTGACATAGGGGTTTATATTTAAGCTGGTGAGCTTATCTATAATGCCCCTTTTGCGAGGTCCAGGTAGGCTGTGTGGACCACCTTCCCCTCGTCAATGGCCTTGGTGACTGTTTCAAAGAAATCAACCAGGTTTAAGAGGCAGGATCTGCCCTTAACAAAGCCAAACTGGGTAGGATCCAGTGTTTGTAGGTCCCCAATATCTTTATTTATGAGGTCCATGATGATCCTTTCCATAGCTTTGCAGACCAAGCTAGTCAGGCTTATGGGGCGATAGTTTCCAGGATCCGTTGAGGCACCACCTTTATGGAGAGGGACCACTGTTGCTGTACGCCACTCTTTGGGCACATATCCTGTAGTAAGGCACAGATTAAACAGTAGATTTATGTTTGGGTTTAGCTCTTCTTGGAGTTCATGTAGGACGCAGCCCGGGACACCGTCTGGTCCTATTGATGCTGTGTTTTTTGCTTTGGAGAGGATGGCTGTTACCTGAGCATCTATGATGTCAGGGGGGCAGCACTCTGCTGGGATAGATATTTGCCCTTTTGGTGGGGAGGGGGGGGGAGTTTGCACTGAACCTGTCAGCTAGGATGTTGGCAATGTCTGTGGGTTCGGTAGGCGAGATACAGATCACCCCTGAGCAATCTGTACGATACCGAGTAGAGTGATAGTGATTTGAGCCTGTCCGCATAGGAGAGGTGTTGGAGGCCATGGATTCTCTTTGTGAGGTATTTCAGTGGCCTATCCAGTTGTGCAGATGTTTGGAGCGGTACATCTCAAATGGGGCGATATACTCAATTATTGGTATAATGAGGGAGGAATATAGAGAGGTAATAACGTATTTTTTTTCTGTTTGTAATCCCTTTACTTATGAGATGAACCAAGTAAAAGGCTTTTTTGACCAATTCCGCTACATTATGGTCGAATGTGAGGTTGTTATCAACCTGAGTGCCCAGGTCTCTCACCACAGGTTGTGTGCTTAGGGGGTTGCCATTGATGTGGTAATCAGTAGGGGTTGTGTTTTTGCCAAATAGTATGATGATACATTTTTCTGCATTCAGCTTAAGGCCATGACTTTGGCACCACTCATTAGCTGCTGTGAGACCCTCTTGTAGTATGTTAACATCATTTGGGGAGTCAATGACAGCACCCAACTTACAGTTTTCAGCAAACTTGGTCAGCCACAGGTCTTTAGTCTTTGCTTGTACCTCCGAGAAATAGATGTCAAACAGTAGGGGTCCCAAGACAGATCCCTGGGGAACGCCACTAGTGACAGGTCTGCTATCGGAGGTGGATGTGCAAATTTTGACTTTTAGGGTCCTGTCGGTGAACCAGTAGGCCGCCCACCTGATGAGATAGGGATTTACGCCAAGTGTGTTAGCTATTAGATGATGACCACATGGGGGATTGGGTCAAAGGCCTTGCCCAAGTCAAGTTAAGCTGTATGTACTGACTTTTTCTCATCCAGTGCCTTGATGACAGTCTCAAAGAAGTCAACCAGGTTCAACCGGCAAGATCTGCCCTTGACAAATCTGAACTGGGTGGGGTCAAGTGCTTGGAGATTGCCTATGTCCTTGTTTGTGAGATCCATAATAATACTCTCCATGGCTTTACAGAACAGACTTGTCAATCTAATGGGACAATAGTTTCCAGGGTCAGTAGTGGCATCACCTTTGTACAAGGGGATGACAATGGGGGTTCTCCACTCTGCTGGAATGAAGCCAGTACTTAGGATGTGGTTGAATATGGTGTTCAATGGCAAAGCCAAATTCTTGCTGGAGATGGTGCAGAATACATCCTGGGATACTATCAGGTCCCACTGAAGCTGTGTTTTTTGGCTTGGATACAGCCTGTAGCACTTGATCTATGGAGATGTGAGGCATGGGACTAGTATTGGGGATGTTAAAAGGGCCTTTGGGGGGGGGCAGTAGGGTGAAATTTGTGCCGAACCTATCTGCTAGCAGGTTGGCTAAGTCAACAGGGTCAGTGTATGTGATACTGTTAAGTACTAATTCGGAACAAACCTGGGTTTTGCCAAGGAAGTTCCTTACGTAACTGAAGAAGACTTTATGGTTTCCCTTTGTTATGAGGCTAGTTTTGATTCATAATTGGCCTTGGAGGTTTTCACTAGTGATCTAATTTGCTTGTTGGGGGTAAGGAGGGAGTTTTTCCAATTTGGAATTTGCTCCCTTTTACCCTTGGACAACAGTTTGTTCCTTGTGTTTTAAAGCCTGTTGATAGACGATGCCCACCAAACAGGTTTGTGTTTCCTTGAAGAGCAGGTTTTAGTTCTATTGGGTATGGCTAAGTCCATGCAGTTGTACAGGTGCTTGTAAACTGCATTGGCATACTGTTTAGCATAGTTGTCTGCATCCTCTGGGGGAGCGGTGGTGTGAAGCTGCCGATACCATCCCTTAGAAGGTTGTAATCAGCTTTTGAGAAGTTTTTTAACTTGATTTCAGCTGGGGGGGGGGGGGGGGGGTGGGATAGAAACTTTGAATGAGACAGTCAGATGATCTGATCTAACCAGGAAAGAACATACTATGGGAGTAGTCCAGCGTGTGTGTGTGTGTGTGTGTGTGTGTGTGTGTGTGTGTGTGTGTGTGTGTGTGTGTGTGTATATGTGTGTGTGTGTGTGTGTGTGTGTGTGTGTGTGTGTGTGTGTGTGTGTGTGTGTGTGTGTGTGTGTGTGTGTGAAGGTATTGGGTTCAGTCTTAAGAGGGTGAAATCCTAGGGATATTACCTGCAGCTATACATTGTAAATTTATAAGTGTGTGGCAAGTGTAAGCTATTACCCAGTACAGCAGTGCTTACTAACCATATGCTCTTAACACCAGTCATGCTTCTTGTATTAGTGGGAGCCAGTATTGCAGATTTAAAGCATCTACCATTACATATAAATTGGTGGCAGCAGTGTGGCTCATGATATCATTGTCCGTGCCTCTCATGTATATTTGGTGATAACAGTGAACTTGTATAGCCTGCAAAACAGTTTTGATACCAGTTTAGTTTATTACCCTTGTAGCCACTAGGTAAGTACACTGCAGCGTAGTCTGCACAGCAAGTATTTTAGTTTTAGATGGGGTATTTGGGAAACAGACAATGTCATTATCACTTATTGCTTCATTGATATAATGCAGAATGAAAGGACTCCAACTTTCCAGTCTGTCCAAAGCTGAGATGATAACCTCCTTAGGTACAGCTAAGATTCAGTCCACTGAAATCACACAGAGCCTGGTAGTGGCTGTTAGTGCAGAGCTTAGGTTCATAGGTTCTTACTATGCTTATGGCCAAAGGATACCATCAACAAGCTTGGCCACATCACCCAGTATTGGGGGAGAATAATAGTGCCCCCCCCCCTTAAGTAGGCTTTCTTTACCTGTGCCTGTTGAAAATTTGTGATCACTCATCCAGTCATCTGGACTAGTTGTAAAGGTTGCTAGTGAAGTATTCTGCTTGATATGTAAGGGCAGCCTGTTCCAGAAACAGGATATACATTGGATAAGTATCTGCCCCATCATCTATTGGTGTTGTTGATATGATAGTATATATTTAGGTTTCCAGAATACCACTTCTAGTTAGGTGAAGGAGTGCTGGGCTGTTCATAGCACAGAAAGCTAATCAGAGAACATCCCTCAGGAGTAGTGTGACACTGAGTAGGGCCAGAACTTTTAGTTTGTTGAACAGCTAAGGGTTCTGAGACTTGAGATATTTTTGGTAAGGAAACATTGTGATTTCTCAGGCTGGGTTATGTGCTTGGCGGGGTACATGCCAGAGAGTGCATTATATCCAAATGGTAGGCATAGTAAGGGATGAATAAAGCGTGACTAACTTTGCTGGACCTTGAGGAGCTACCACAAAGGATACATTGTACAAGGGAGAAGGATTTTCTAACTTCAAAAGAGATGTAGTGATCAAAGTAGAGACTTATCAACATATGTACTCATATCCGTGATAACTGTGTCAGATTTAAGTGCAGTGTTATCTACATATGGTAAGCAGTAGTGATGCTGGATTTACCAAAAGAAATTATACTGCATTTCTTGATATTGAGGATAACCCCATGATTAATACACCAAGTATTTGATTGGTCAAGCCCTTGCTAGAGAATTTAAGTATCAAGATGGGATGGGATTTGATAACTGCTCCCAGTTTGCAAACTTTAGCAGATTTGGTTAGCCATAGTCCCTTGGTATCAGCTTTTATGTCACAGAAATGTATACTAAAGAGGGAGGTAACCAGAACAGAGCTTTGTGGGATACCTGCTGTGTCATTTTTATGTGTAGAGCAAATTCTTACATTTTAACTGTACGGGTTCTGCCAGACAACCAGTTACCAATCCAGCAGACTGTGTATTGGTTAATGCTGAGTTAGGAGTGTTCGTCAGTAATACCTTCAGGAAGATAGTGTCAAACGTCTTGGCAAGGTCTACATAAGCAGTATGGACAGTATGTCCCATATCCACAGCCTCAGTAGCCCTTTCAAAGAACTCAACCAAATAGAGCAGTCATGATCTTCCTTTTACAGAGCCACTCTGGTTTGTATTCTGGGATAGAAGGTCACCTTTGCCATTGTTTATTCAACTATAGTGCATTCCATATCCTTGTGTGTAATACAAATGAGACTAATAGGCCTGTAATTCCCAGGGTTAGTAGAAAGACCTCCTTTATGCAAGAACACAACAACTGCCAGTCTCCACTCTTCTCAAGTATAACCAGTGGAGAGACTCAAGCTGAAGAGCTGATGGAGGGATTTTGCTAGTGTGACTTCACACCTCTCAGCAGGCATCCAAGCATGTTGTCAAAACCCATGGAAGAAGTGTTTTAAATGTTGGAATTTACCAAAATGACTTGGTTGAGTTTTATGTGAGGAGAAATATGTGAGCGGTGCATGCAGCAGAGCATCTTATCCATACCCAGGTGATTTCAAACTCCAGCCTGACATAGAAAATGTGACACTTTGAAGTAGCCTAGAGAGGGAAATAGGTTTAGGTGTAAGCAGAACTAGAGCAGTGCGAAAGTGAGTAAGAGAAGAGAGGGTGAGAGTGAGAACAGAACGAGTTTGAGATGAAGTGAGAAGAGGGACTGAAGTAGCACCTGCAAGGGAGAGAAATGGTGTCCCTTTGTCAAAGGCTCATGAGTAACATGGACTAAAACTGATCCTGGATCCATCCATCCATTCATCCCTGGATGCCAATGGTAAATTGCTTTATTGATATAAAGAGGGGTAACTTTGATAATTTATTCAGGAATCTGAATGTGTGTGTAATCAGCACAGATTAACAGGGGGCAGTGGATTATGTTTTTAACTCCTCTGTTCATGGGTAAAGCAGTGGATGATGTGTCTATATGTCACTTTCTGAGTGCCTGGATTTCTGTAAAGTGAAACATGTCCTTTCTGAATGCAATAAACTTATTTCTGAAGCTATAGAAGAATGTTTAGAGAACAAAGAGAAATAATACAAGACAGTGTTAGTGAGTTCACTGCAGAAACATATACTTAGTTTCAAAGGTGGATGAGTGGACATCCTGTTATTCCTTATAAAATGCTGAGATATCCTATGGTAAATGACCAAACACTCAGTGTTTTGCCTGAGCATATGAGAGGCTGGTCAATGCATCAACAACGTAACAGAATTTAGGAAATGAGCAAAAAGGTGACATATTACTGGCCAGGTGGGCACAACTGCACAAAAAGGGGACACCCAGAACTACACATGGATATAAGGATACCCATGGTGGCATTTCAGTCTAAACCTCCACAATAGGTTGTGTGGACAAATGGGAAAACATTGGCTCAAGTACATACCAAGGTCTTGGTGTAAAATGTTTAGAGTGCAATTAAATTAGACACATAGTGTCCAGATGTCCACAACAACAAGATGGCAAACAAAAGCTATACTGTATAAGAGAATTAAGCATGGTAGAACTATGGCAGTAGTGAGCTGTCTTGCAACTGCAGCTGCTCCTTATTTTCACTAGGGCTTGTACCCTGCCCTTGTACAAAAAAAACATTGATCTGATGTTGTCCTTTTCATTAATTCCTCAGTTGATGGGTTTGGATCCGAGACTCAGATCCAGCTTGGCCAGTTCTACCAGAGATCTCTTTTGCCACCATTCATCTTCAGAAGTGGACCCTTTGTTTCTCGAACTTTGGAAGTTATTTTCAAAACATTTGTGTTACTTTTAAAAAAATGTTATCCCTGTTCCTAATTTGACTTTCTCCTACCACCCTTGCTGGTAAACTGAAGCTGATTTCTATTTTTAGCTGGTACTGTTTTTTTTTTTGATACTTTTCTGCAGTACTGTTGTTGGTACGTTGTTAGCTTAAAGCACATAGCCCTAATAATGTTCTCCTTTTTGTGGACTTTCAGTATGGCTGACAAGCCTTACCGGGTTTAAAAAGTACATTTACCTCAGGGCATATAGTCCCTAACTCGGATGCCCACAGGAAATGTGCATGTTGTTTGGGACCCGCTCATTTGGACATAGATTTCACTATTTGCTGTGGGTTCAATTTAAGAGCCCTTACTGATGAAAGAAACAAATTAGTGTTGAAGGGCCTTCTCCCTTCTACTACTTCTGCTTCATTAGCTGAGAGTTAAACCCTCTCTAAAAAACTGGATGAGGGAAAGCCAGACTCGGCTTCTAAGGATAAACAGTCACTCAAGAAATCACCAGACTGCACATCCTCATCAGCCCTTTCATTGGAGCCTCCAACTAAGATGTCCAAAAAATTGGATCCAATCACTTCAGATCCAGTTGTTTCTAAATCTAAGTCACCCCGGATCCAAACACCTCTGCTCTTACTGGATCCAGTCACTTCTTGGCTCCCTTCATCTTTCTTGAAGGGATCCCCCACAGGCATTCAAGACCTCTGTCTTCCTTATCTTCTCTTACATCTTCCTGAAGCTTATCCAAAGCTGATGTGGATAGGATGATGAGAAAATTTCTCAGAGCTCAGATCCAGAGTCTGGAGTTCAGAGATGCTCGTCTGGTCACAGTAAATCAGATAGCCTCTTTTCCAACTGCTTGAATCCAGACACTGAGATCCCAGGTCAGGAAAGTAATACAAAACTCTTCTCTTTTCAGCACAACTAATTTTACAAGCCTTGGGATCCATTGCAGCTTTTATCACCCTCGTGTCTCTGGCCAGGTTTCACATGCAAATACTTCAATGGACCCTGTTGACCCAATGGTACAGTCTTCAGCATCCTGTAACTGCTCCTGTCAAGATCACACCAGCATGCAAATGATACCTTTTGCGGTGGATTCATTTGTTCTCCCCCTGCTCATGGTCACAGTGACCATGGATGCCTCCCAACTGGGGTGGGGGGGTCACTACTTGGGAAGGACAGTCCAAAGTATGTGGACTTCTGAAGAGGCCAAGATGCATATCAGTGTTGTGAAAATGAGAGGCAGTCCTCCTAGCGTTCAGGCCTTTCTAGACATTCTCCCATCTGGGACAGTTACTATTCAGATGGACAGCATGTCAGTAGTCTGGTACATCAAAAAATAGGGAGGAACAAAGTCTTACCAGGTTTGTCATGAAGCAATGAGAGTGTGACAGTGGGTGATTTCTTCTGATCACTTTCTAATAAAAATGCACATTCCGGGGAAAAAAACTAGAATGAATGCAGACAAACTAAGCAGGTCCATTCTGATGCCTCATGAGTGGTCTCTCAGTGTCACAGTAGTGGAGAGAATATTCCGCCAATGGGGCCAGCCATGCTATGACATATTTGCTTCTCCCCTCAATAACAAATGCAGCAGATTCTTTGCCCTGATTCCTCCAATGGGGGAGTCAAGATGCTCTAGTCCATGGCTGGCCATCTGGTTTTCTTTATGCTTACCCACCATTACCTCTCATCCACAGATTTCTACAGAAATTACTCTGGTTGAATAGTGCAGTTATCCTCATTGCTTCCTTCAGGCCTCATCAGAGTTGATTACCATTCCTCTGGCCTCACCTTCTACAACTGCCCTGGATCCAACTCCAGACCTCCTTTCTCACGTGACAGAGATGACTCATCCAGATATACCAGGTCTCAAACTGGCAGCATGATTTTTCTAATTCCATTGATTGCTAAGCAGCCCAGGCTTTCTTCTCTGGTCAGTCATATTTTGTTATCTTCTCAGAAAGCTTCTACTAGAAGGATTTGCAAAAATAAATGAAAGAGATTTGTGTTCTGGTCCCTTAGCAGGGATTTGGACCCCCCTTTTTGCCCCTGTACCATGTATACTTGAAATTTTAGCTTCAGTTTTCAATGGAGAGGCTAGTTTTCTACTATTAAGATCCATCTGGCTGCCATTTCACGCTTCCATCTAGGCGAAGATAACTCTACCTTAGCTTCTTCTAAATTATATAAAGCCTTTTCTCAAAAGGGCCTTTTCACTTAGACCTCTGTTAAATGATCCTACTCCTCCTTGGGATTTGTGTACAGTGCCTCAGGTCCTGACCCAAACTCCCTTTGAGCCTTCAGCCAGGTCAGATCTAAAATTTTTATCTGGGAAAACCATTTTTCTGGTCACTGTCACATCAGCTAGATGAGTATCTAAACTTGCAAATCCTGTCTTCCAAACCTCCTTACGTTTTTTTTCCACAAAGACATGGTATCCTTGCAGACCAACCCATCTTTTTTGTCTAAAGTAGTTTCTGAGTCCAATGTTAATTGGGTCATTAACCTCCCAGTTTTCTTTCCAAACTTCTCAAATAAGGGAGAGTACATGCTCCATCTTTTAGGCATCCATAGACAATTCCACTTTTATCTCCATAGAACCAAGGAGTTCAGGAAGATTGACTAGTTTTTTGACTCTTTCTTTCCTAACAAATTGGGTAAGCCAATTTCCAAAGTTACACTGGCCAAATGGTTAACTGATTGTATCTCCGTTGGCTATACTGAAAGAGGATTATCCTTGTCTAAGATCTTAGAGCTCTTTCCACAAGGTCTGTAGCAGTCTCTTCAGCCTTTTGGTCAAAGGCTTCCATAGATGACATCTATGCAGCTGCAACTTGGAATAATGCTCACACTTTTATTGCTCATTACAAATTGGATTTGGTTTCCAGGAAGAGAGCTGCCTTTGGCTCTGCAGTACTTTGCAATGTCCTTCATAAGGGCCATGTAAGATTTGAATAGCTGGGGACACATTGCTATCAGTTGAGGAATGAATGAAAAGGACAACAGCAGGTAAAAAAATTATGTACTTACCATAATGTTTAAAATAAAAAAACGGAAATAATGGACACCCGTGAAAACACCATAACACACCTTTAATAATGGATCTGAGCGCTTTCGTCAGTAAATAACATCTGACTTCTTCAAAGATACATTGAATCTAAGGCACAGTCATTATATAACCCAGGATATCACATGATCCCTACCCAATTTATTTATTTATTTATTTATTTACATTTGTTGATTGGGAGTGTCCGACTGGACGTAGGTCCATTTTCAGCGGAAGCCCGGGGAGAAAAGCTCCACAGTTAAAATAAACAGACAGTAATTACATTGGATTACATAGCGATTAACAATTTAACATAGCAATTACTTACAACATATTTACAGATGAAGAACATAGTACATCAGTAGACAACTAGACTCTTTATCTGTGAAGTACATAACAGACATTAACAAATGTTACAATAAGAAGTTCCTGCTGTATAATAAGTACAAGGCTTATGAGCATCTGAACTTGCTATAATCAAGGTAGTTAGTGGAGTGGAAAGAAAGGTAGTGGTTGGATGGGGTGGGTGATATTAGAGTGGGAGTTGCAAGGGCATAGCCAGCATGTTTTTAGGTGCGCTTTTAGTAAAGTTTTGAAGTGGGTGCATGATAGTACGGATGTAATTGTGGGTGGGAGGGAGTTCCATAATTTGGCTATGGTGCAAGAGAATAGTGCTTCACCAGCAGAGTTATTGGCTTTAGTGATCTGCAAGTGATTTTTGTTGCTGGATCTTAGTGGTCTGGTGGTGCGATAGGGTTGGAGTAGATTCTGGAGGGATGGGACATTTAGTGGATGGTTTACTAGTTTGTGGGCGAGTGAGAGTTGATACCACTGAAGGAGGTGAGGGAGTTCAAGCCAGCCCAGTTCAGCAAGTGAGAGACAGTGGTGACTACGGTAGAATGCCCCTGTGGCGAATTTGGCGAGTTTGTTGTAGCAGGTCTCTAGCTTGTTTAGATCACATTGCCTTAGGTTGGTATATACTGGAGAGGCATAAAGTAGGGTGGAGATAAGGTGGGAATTTGCTATTGAAATCTTTGCTGCTTTGGTGAGAAGTTGCTTATTTCTGTATAACGCTCCTAGTTTTTTGTGGACTTTTTTTATGGTCATGGATATGTGAATGTCAAATTTTAGTTTATTGTCTATTTCCACTCCTAGCAATTTGGTGTGTTCAGTTTGGTATATAGTGGTGTTGTCTTTTGCTGTGATGTTAAAGTGAGAGTTGTTTTGAGTATGTTTGGTGGGTTGGAAGATGAGTAGTTAAGTTTTGTTTGGGCTGAGTATTAATTGGGCATCGGATAACCAAGTTTCAACAGAGGAAAAGGTTTCCTGTGTGACTTTTTGCAGTTTGGGTAGGGACTGGGCTGAGCAGATGATGGTTGAGTCATCTGCGTATTGTATGAGTGTGCCATGTTTGGTGGCAGAGGCTAGATTATTGGTATAAACAGAGAAGAGTAGGGGTCCAAGCATGGATCCTTGGGGAACCCCTATGGAGACAGGTAGTTGGGGAGATATGTCATTCTGCCATACATTGGATTGTTGGTGGTCAGACAGGTAACTCTGAAACCAGTTGGTGACAGATTGAGAGAAGGATAGGTTATTGAGGACCGAGATAAGTTGTTTGCGTGGGACCATGTCAAATGCTTTAGATAGGTCTAGGAAAGTAGTAGAGGAGAGATAGCCATTGTTTTTATGCTGAAGGATAGTGTTAGTAAAGGAGAGTAAGGCAGTGGTGGTGGCAGTTATCCAATTAATGCTTAAAACTATGTTACAAAAATGTGCACATATATTCAAACATAATAAAAGCAAAATATTTAATACCAAGGGGGTATAGTTTTTACAATTCTTACTAGCCAAGCTCTGCTTTCATTCTCAAAACACTGCTAATAGAAATTACGAGGACTTGATGGTTGGTAGCAGTAAGTCTAAAACTGAGAAATAGCTTTCAACACTGGTCTGAGGCATGAAGAGTTACACAGCCTGAGTGGGTTAGAAGAATGTAATAAAACAAGAATTTACAAAATCATCATCTCTTGTTAATATTTTCATCATTTATAATACATTGAACTTAAAATGGTGACACATTTATTGATCTCTAGATTATGTTTAGCAAGTGCATTCTTAAATTTAATTTTCTTGATTTCTTTAATGTGCTCAGGAATATTGCACCTTAGATGTCTTTTCATTTCCCCACGTAAAATGAGATGACTATATTGCAGGTAACAGTAGAAATCCCAGTAGATATCAAACAGCCTGCATAATATACATGTATGTGTGTATGTACGTATGTTAGGGTTGCCACCTTTTCAAATGGCAAAAGTGGGACATTTTTGGTACAAACATCAGATTATACAGGCTGACACATACCCACGGTCAGTACAAAGGATAGAACTTAACTTTTTTGCCTAAATAAAAGCTTATTCTTGTAGCATTTTAGTTGCTTATTCTGTTTCTTATAACATTTAGGTATTTTAGATACAGAATAACTGTTTTATGCAACTATTACATAACATATAGGAAATAATTTTGTCCTAAAATCTCAGGACATTTGCCATTTTTAGAACTTTTTGTCAGGACACAACTGCCCAAAGTGAGACTGTCCCTTGCAAAGTGGGACAGATGTTAACCCTAACGTATATGTGTATGTGTATATATATATATATATATATATATATATATATATGTGTGTGTGTGTGTGTGTGTGTGTGTGTGCATTCAGCTTACCATTCAGAGTGGAATAAACTTTATATTTTATTGATATACTAACTGCAGGAGCAGTAACTGTCAGGGTGGGTGCCTAAGTGATCTGTAAAGACCACATTCCTTGTTTTGCACATAGTGCAGCTCTTGTCTTCAAATTCCATTTACTCTTAAAAATAAAATTTGGGATATCCCCTACTAAATCAGCAGTGTCTGAACTGGTTGATAACATGTCCAAATTATTTTTTTTAATTATATTGCGTACCACTCCTGCATTCCTAGACTATGTCAGCGGGATTCTAAACTGCTATTTTTCTTATAAATAAGGGTAAGACAGCTGCAAAAATACGGTCTAGCACTTATAGCCCTCTGTGACAATGCATTATCCTTTACCTCCCTTATCTCATTATGAGAGTAACACCTTTTTACCAAATTCGCTATAGATAATGCTCTGCAGTTCATCATGTAGATCCTCAATGATAGTAAACAAGTAGCTGTATACATCTGGCCTCTCCTTCTCATAATATTCTGTTATTTGTAGTTAAGACTGTTTACTACTGCAGTCTAAATAAGCATTTAGTTTCCATATTTCTTGTATAAACTCATGCAACTATCGGTGTACCTGTTGACTTTCACATGTTGGAAGCTAATCTTCCTGGTGGAAAACTATGAAGTTAAATATCAAAAAGTCAGTATTGCCATTTAAAGTGTTAACAAAATCAGTGAAACACTCTCCTTCCCACGCAAGTGCACACACACGCACACACGCACACACACACACACACACACACACACACACACACACACACACACACACACACACACACACACACACACACACTTTCTCTTCTCCGTCTATCTCTCTCTCTCTCTCTCACACACACACACACACACACACACACACACACACACACACACACACACACACACACACACACACACATGCAGACACACACACACACACAAGGATTTTTTCCAGAAGGATCATTAACAGAAACATTGTTTTTCATTCGACAAAATGAGATTTGCTTTACTTTATTTGAACAAACCATCACCACAGCAATGCCCGTCTTCTGTAAGAAAAAATAAATACTTATTAAGCATAAATACATTGTTCGCAATTATCACTTCTAGTAATACGCATTTTAAATGAATCCTTGAATTTAGAAATTTGGTATTACTGGGTAAATGTATATGCATATATATATTGTCAACGCCATAACAATTTGGAATTTCAGTAAGTAGACTGAAACTGAATATCCTATGTAGCAAAATATCATAAGCAGTCTTATTATATGAATACCAGCAGTAGAACAAAACTGACTACACTTGATCCAAAAGAAAACGATTTTTTTGAGCTAAGCAGAGGATCTGAATTGCCGAGACTAGTAAAGCCTTACTAAGTTTAATGCTATTAAAAATGAATTACTATAAAATGAAAATCTAAATCAGCTGCAACTGAAGATAAAAGAAATGAGAGCAAAAATAACTGGAAGTGGAATCTTTAGAAAAGGGAAGGAACAAACTACATGGAGCTAAATGGAATTTGTGGGAACAATACATACAAAATAATGTTACAGAGGAGGAGTCAGTTTTAAGGGAAGGCAGAATCTGAGCAGTTTATCTATTATTGGAGTGAATGATAATTGTTAAATAGAAAGCATATATGTATACTTCTTGAAAATAATGATGAAAAATGTTACTATGGTTTGTTTTGTAGTAATGTATGTGTATATGTGTCATTGTTTAAAATGTGTTTTAATAAAATGCTTAAAACTGGTCTTTTCTACATAAATGGACACTATTGGTAAAACTGGTTGATTAACAGGATCCTTTTGAAGTTTCAGAAGACTTCATGACAGAAGCTGTTAATGCCCTTCCTATGATCACTGTTGCATTATTACTAACAAGTGTTTTATCTTGCCAGGGATAGCCGAATATCCGACCAGGATACCAAAGTGAAGGTGTCTTCCTCTGACACAGTATGTCCGACATATGACCAAAGCTCACAAAGGCTGCGTGATACATAAGGAGAGGATGGGCTCGAAGTTCTTCAACACTTTCTTGCCTCCAGTCTGAACACTGAATCTCCATTTCTCTGCCAGTCTGTCACACTTAGAGTTGTTCCTGGTTACTTTGCCTAGGGCAGATACGTATCCACTTTAGGGAATCATCCTATTTTTCATAATTTTTGACTAAATTTAATCTTTTTTCTTATCAAGTAAGAAAAGAAATATGATTGTGGGATGCAGATACCATACAGGAACCCCCAAACCAAATGCTTATTTTGCCTAGGTGCCATTCACAACTCGAGAAGCTTTTCCAGTTCCCGGCCTTTTGTTCTTTAGACTCTTAGGAGCTATTTGTCCTCTCTGTTACGGTTTATTTATTATCACAGATTAAAGGAGCTCACTCACATTAAAATGGAATCCGATACTTTCAGCTTGGAAGTGCATCAGCTGAAAGAAGAAGCTTAAGAAGACTAGCTCTGATGATTCGGCTGTCTAGTCGGACCCAGATATCTCTACTGTGTCTCTTGATGAGTCCTCACACCATCTGGATGCATTAGCTTCTCCATATGTCACAACCCTGTTGGAGGCCAGTAAGGCGCTACCCCTTAACATGCCCATCCTGACTGATTAGATGGCTGCCTCTGCTGCAATGGGGAACCTTGGCTAAATATTTCAGATGAACCTGACAGCATTCTTCAGATTCTTGTCAGAGAGAAAATACCATGTTTCCTCAGAGCCTCCTTGTTTTTTTTTGAAAGCTTGTCTCCCTTTCAAGAAAAAAATGGAAAGATTAAGCATCCCCCCCCACCATGCAATCGGGAATCTTTAGCTGGAGTGATATGATTTTTTTCGAGGTTTGTTTAAAACTGTAATTGCTCTCAAGCCCCCTCAGTTCTTTTCTTATTCCCCTCCTCCTTCCTCTTCCTGTCCTGCCCTCTTAAGAAACACAGGAGTATTTCTTCAGATGAAGGTTTATTCCTTGGCTTACTTCTCTCAGATTCACTCACCTGAGTTTGAGTCTGACAAAGAGGACACTATGTCTCCCGATTCTTCCTTAAAGGAGCTTTTCTTTGGGGACACAATGTTAAAAATGATGCATGAGAACCTTAAAAACTTCTTATAATCTGGATGGATTGGAATATGAAGGAAAGACATTTTTTTTTGTCTGATGTTACCGTGAAGGATTGAGGCAGATTATGGGAAGAAGAATCTCTAGGGCAAGCATTTTGAATTTTGGAACTCTAAGAAACAAGTTGTGAAGGGACAAATCCAGAATGGGTCTCCATTTTCACTCTTTTCTGGGAAGCAGGAAAAGCCTCAAGTAGAAATGTATCCCAAAATAGTGTTCCTAAAGGGATACTTAAAATCTCTTCTTCTTGTAGATTTGGCCTGAGCAAGAGATGGAAAGAGATCCTGGGAGCCATGGAGTTATAGCCTCCAATACTCTAATGATTCCTTGAGTCGACTTCATATGAGAAAGATTCAGTGATGTCTCAGATCTATATAGACTTAACATTGATGCTCCCTGAACCTCCCAATTCCTCACTCACCATTATCAAGATGGAGCTTTAGTGGTGGATCAACCACATATTACTCAGTCCAGGAGTGTCCTTTCTAGTTCCTTCCATGCTAGACCTTTCCCCAGATTATTCAGGCCTAGATTGGGGAGTTTGTTGTGTGAATGTGAATGTCCAAGGTGCTTGTTACGTAAAGAACAGAAGGACCACATAAATTTCAGGGAAATGAAGGTAACAATTGTAGCACATCTGGGAAACTTCAGTGCTTATCTGGATAGTGATGGAGGTATCCCAACAGGAGTAAATGGGGTCATTATGTTGTCTTATCTGAATCATGTATAATGAATTGTTTTTGGACTTCTGTGTTAGTCATGGACTTTCCATATCAAAAGATTAATTGTTTTGGACTTCTTTGCTAATCATAGGCTATCTATAACAAACACCATGTTCAAGAGATGCATATAAGTGTACTTGATACCAGCATACTTTGGACCAGTAGTCAGCCTTAGACTATGGTCATGTCATCAGACATGAGGCTTTATGTTCTGGATACTGCAGTGAAGAGATATGCTAAGCTGTCAAGTGATCACCACTTGATAGTGAGTTGAATCAGGCAGCCAGGACAGCGGCTGACAGACCTGAGTAACCCAGCTTTGTAGTAAGGATGTTCTAGAAACACCTAGGCAATGCTTCTATGTGGGATGATTTCAACTCTCACCTCCAAAAGTACTTTTCCTGTATGTTCGTTTAGGTCAGAGACGTGGCTGCAACAAGCAGGGTTAAAATGTTGTTAGTACTTATCATGATAGTAACTGTAGGACCTGTTGGTGGATAGCAGTGGTGAGGGAAATGGTCAAATGGTTTGCAATTATCAGTTTCATTTAAGGCCCCTTTTCCTGCATTTTCTTTGTCCCATGCTGTTACACCATTTGCATAGCCTGTTCTATTTTTTTTTCTGCTGAGGCCAATAATATATTCAGGTGCTAAAGGAATAATGTCTTGTTTAGCCAAGGCTCTTCACTTCATTTTATGTAGTTTGCATTTACTGATCCCCTTAGAGTTCAGCTTCTGCTCTGTGGATGACAGTGTAGGAAGTTTTGAACGTAGGCTAGACTTCATCTGGCATGTTTGCTTCTAAATGTCAAGGGTTTTAATCCCATCGGTCTGTGCAGTTACCTTAGAAATGTGCTAATGCTCTGCACTTCTGACCATTATGCTGCATGTTTTGGATATGATGACTCAGAATTCAGCCACTGTTCTTTGAATGTGGGAAGCAGTGCATGTGGTCCAATGTCTGCTTTTAAGCTTCAAGAGTTTTAAACTCTTTTCAGCAGACAGAATTGCTAGTTCTCTTGACAGCTGAGTATTACTGCTGTATATAATTACAATCCCTTTATGATTAGACTGCTAATTTATCTACTTCATTTTAGGGCAGGATATTACTTTTGCTTGACAATCTCTAACTTCATTTCTTGTTTATCAGCTAAGTTGCTTCCTTTGTACTTTGTGTATACTGCTTATCAGTTTTCGCATTTGAGTCATGAAATATCATGAAGGTTGTTTACAACAGATGGCTTAATAATCTCTTGACTCATCAACAGTCTTACCTTTTCATTTTAAACTACATTAGTGTACACCTACAGTGTATTATTTCTCTGTTTATTTATTTTTTGACAATAATATGTTTCTTTTTTAAGTTGTCTTAATTTATTATCCTTCTGATTCCCTTTATCCCACCATTTTTGCCATACGTTTATGCTTTACCTGACTCTTCTTTTGCCCCCACCCTCTCTTCCAGCATATTGCCCCTGCTAGTTTTCTTCCCTTAACCACGGCTCATTATCTCCCCGTTTTCATTTTGCTTTTCCTGAATATGTTGTTCGGTGCTCACTAAATGAGACTGCTGAATGTCAGTGCACTGTATTCTCTTTAGGAGTAGTCAGAGCAGCGCTACTCTTGTGTCACATCTTCTATTTGCTTTACTCCCCTTTTTCACAATTGTTGTCCTACGTCTCCTTTAAATACAGTTTAGTTATACATTTTTAGCACTTTTTCCAACAGTGACTGTTCCGATCTCTTGTTCTTTTTATGTGTATCTCCCTCACTTCTCCTTTTCCTTCTTGTCCCCTCTTTTCTCCTTCTACATTCACTGCACTCAAAAGTGTTGCAACTATTGCCTTTCCTCCTCTTCTAAACAGTCAAGTCTTGTTTTCCACTCTGTTCTTCTTATCAGGTTACTTTACTCACCTTAAATTAATCTGTGTTATGTCGTTTATTTCTCCATACACCCATAAATGTTAATGGTCTTGGTGCAGCATTGTACAGTTTAGGTATATTAGCTGCAATCTTTACTTTAACCCTTTAGTCCTCCTCTGCCTAATTCCAAATCTATACTTCGAGCCAGTATCCTACATAACATGTTATACCCACCATCCCAGGACCAGTTGCCAATACTTTCATAACATGTTATGCTTATCATCCCAGGACCAATTGTCAGTACTTTCATAACATGCTATACCCACCATCCCAGGACCAATTGTCAGTACTTTCATAACATTGCCAGTTCTGTGGCTTGAACTAGTAAAGCCTTCACTACAGCCTCGGTTATCCAAGTTTGACTAGCAGCTCAGATGCCTTTTGGAGCTGGCCGGATAAAAGAGGAATGGTGAGGCATCACTCTGCTTACCTCTTCTAGGGGGAAGTGTAGGAAGTGTGCAGGGAGCATAGCTTGTTTGGGAGTCTAGGTGGTAATAGTGCCAGAATGGGAGCCATTGCTGTTGTTGCTGTTGGAGGGCATGCGTAGAGGGACATGTAACCATGAATGTGCAGGTGTTACCTTTATAGCATCATTACATGCTCACCTGATGCCTTCAGCCCTGGGCATCAGTAGGAAGTAGATCTCAAAGTAGAAAAATCTTTGCAGGCCACATTATGACAGTGTCCATTCTGTGCACATAGTGGCTCACCTCACATTTTACCATTCTGTGTGCGTGGTGACTCACCTCACATAGTTCCATTCTGTGCACATTGTGGCTCACATCACATAGCTCCATTCTATGTACATGGTGGCTCACCTCACATGGTTCCATTCTGTGCACATGATGGCTTACCTCACATGGTTCCATTCTGTTGTGCATGGTGGGTCACCTGACATGGTTCCATTCTTTGAGCATGGTGGCTCACCTCACATGATTTCATTCTGTGCTCATGATGGCTCACCTTTCATGGTTCCATTCTGTGTGCATGGTGGCTTACCTGCTTTTATGAAACTAAGCAAAGACAATGACACATTGAATTGTGTTTACAACTTGAAGGCTATGCCACACAAGAAAAGTGGGATGAATCAGAATGAGCCAAAATTATTTCTTCCCATATAATGGTGAAGACACAGAAAAGTTACATGACCATGGAGATGATTGATTACACTGACTATGTAAAATGTTAAAAGGTGTCATTGGCCAGGTCTGGAATAACTTCTGAAGAGCAAGCTGAAAAATCTCACAACTGGGCTTTTAACTACTTTCATAATACTAGTACTTGCTCTTTCCCCATGATCTACCATTCTAACATCACTTCTACCCTCTTTGAGATTAATGCTGATTTTCAGATTTTTACTTGCTACTTCTAATTTGCCTGTGTCAATGCACTTTGCCTTTTTGTATAATCTTTGCTAGATTTTTCCCTTCCCATCACATTATGTCCATAAATTACAGTAAAAAGTTGTGTACAGTAAATGTAATATTAAAATTAACTTGTTGAATTAAACATGCTGCCTAGATACTTAGTAGTGGCTTTTATAATGTTCAGTGTCCTTCATAGAGGAGGTGTGCCCTAATCTAGCAACACATCTGATTTCACCAATACCCTCCACTTATCTGCAGATGATCCAGTCGCACCACATAATGTTACTTTGTAATGGTGCTATAAATATATGCAGTAAACTGGTGTAACTTTGCATGTTTCTTCAACTTTAGTCTCAAGACATTGTAGTGATCTCCAAATGCTGACTTAAGTTACATGTTTTAAATAAAAAGATGTCCCATGCCTAGCTTTGTTATTTTCATTAGGACAAAATGCACAAAGGTGCAGGATGTGTGGTCATTCCTACTAGGTAAAGTCTTGCATGTTCCCTTAACAGTGAACAGACGTCTTTCTTTTTTTTTTTTTTATTTCTCCTGGTCTTTTGGGTTTCTAATACCATGACAAGAATGGACCCCATTCCTAAGTCAAAGTATAAATAAAGTTCATTGTTTCAGTCTCTGATGTTAGCCAGAAGTGCTCTTCGCAGCACCCACAATGTGCCCAGTAATGACTCCTTTTTCCATTCATTATCAATACATGGATCGGTAACATACGTAAGTATGACTGTAAATTCTTTTGTACAAGGCCCATTGCTCCTACCACTATTGGAACTGTCTGGATAGCCTTCTTCCACATTTTTCTGCCTGCAAATCCTGGTCTTTTATGACTGTGTGTGTCTGTGTACATAAGACACTGCAGTCATTTGGTGGAGCAATTTCAGTGATCAATGCTACTTTTGTCTTCTTTTCATGGACTACTATACCTGGTTTTATCTCTTCTATTTTTGAAATGCTGGTAATGAGTCACCCCATGTGGTATAAACTACACCATTTTCTATAGTGCTTTGTGGTTCATGTTTCCAGTGTTTTTCAGCTACTTCAGTATTATAATTTGTGGACAATCCCCAATGTAGCATTCTTGCCACATCATTATGCCTTTCAGCATACAGCCCTTCTGCCATTAGTGTATCACAGCCAGCAACAAGATGTGCAACTGTTTCCAATTCTCTTTTACAAAACCTGCATTTGTCTGTTTCTCCCACATATTCAATGGAATTAGTAAACTAATGTGTACACAGTCCACTCTATTGGGCCGCTAATCTTTTGGTTTAAATTCAACTCTCCTTAACCATTCCGTCATTCGATCCTGATCAACATGAGGTTGTTCCAAGAGTTTTCTATATTTGCAACTATATTTATGCATTTTCCACATGTCGTGCCTTCTCATCTGATCTTTCACCTTATATTCTTTGTTTTGTTTTTTTTGGCACATTCAGTTGCTGCCTGATTTTTATCTACTTCTAGTTTGATTTCCATTCCCACTTGACACCGATATTCTTCAACTAAGTTAAGCAGGAAGGTCATCTTAGACTTATTTTCCTCATGTTTTAAAACTGTTGCCTCATTTGGGTCTTGTGAGCTCAGCAGATGTGTATGCACTCCTACGATTGCAGATCAATACATGTAATCAATTGCAAGGAGGCCCATACCTCACTCAAAACGGGGAATATATAGTTTTGGTATGCACTGATATTTATAAATCATTTGATAAGTATGAAGCATCTTTCTTGTTTTCCTGTCCAACTGACCCAACACCTTTTGAGGCCAGTCAGTCACTCTAAAACTATAAGTTAGGACAGGAAGAGTAAATTGATTTATAGCCTGGACTTTGTTCCTAGATGTCAGCGCTGTTTTCAGTATTAATTTTAGTCTTCTAAAATATTCCTTACTAAGTTTTATTTGCAATTGTTCGTGCTTTATTGTTCAATCTTCATCAATTCCCAAATATTTATATACGCCGTCTTGCTCAAGTTCTTTTATATCACATTCCTGTCCCAGGCTGATGGCATGAGTGATGTTATAAATGTTCAAGTGTTCAAGTTATTTTGAGTCGGCCCATTATTTTGCATGTAACAATCATCTTTTGAGGTGTTGGGATTGCTTAGCTGTGCTCCAAGTGACTGGATTTCAGTCACTCATAGAAAAGAATGCCCCTCCTTGATCATTATAAGGGTTATGTTAGACTTGATCCCCTCTTATTTCAAAACTGAAGTCATCATTCTAAGGGTCATGAATGTAGGCCAGGATCCTAATTCTTGCTCATAGTAACAGCCATATTACAGAGTTGTTAGGAATTGATTACACTTCCTAGATAAGTTTATAAATCTTCAGGACGCTCCGACATCCTTGACAAGATATGTGTTAGCATTCTAATCATTTCAGTGTAGTTGGAATCTGCTCAGGCTTGCTGCACAGCTGTCAGCTAAGTTTTGCAGTGTGGATTCACCCACACATATCTCAAAAATACTGCTTCCCAAAAGTAAAGAAGTTGTGAAACACCCTCAGTTATAATAAACCAGCACAACATATTTCAAGATATCGAATGGTCCATCATTAATTGGCTCTGTTGATTGACTTTGCCTTTGCTTCTTTAGCAGGATAGTACTTACCATACTCGATATGGCTACTTTAAAAACTAGGGCAGCCTGTCTGGAGTAGGAGCAGAAGGCCACAGGAGGTGCTGTGTTGACTGAATTTACAGAGATTGAAGAGATCCGAAGTAGTTACTTCATTTGCTCTGCAACCTGTGGATATCGGATCCGAGCCGGCAGCTATACTAACTAAAAGATCCAAGCTCCTAGCTCCTCCCCTTTACCCATAATCCCCTGCTATATGCTCCCTTTCCTCACATCTCGTTTGCCGCGGCTGAAAGAAGCTTCTAGTGAAGAGCTCCTAAGGCGTGGGTGAGAACTTTCCAGTTTGTATTTCAAAAAAGTCAGAGAAAAGTTGATTTTTAGGTATGAGTGATTTAGTCTCCAGTTGTCGAGTGATAGCCTTAGTTTAAATTTTTTGTGGTAAATTTAACTTATTTTTGTGTTTCCCTCCCCTTAGTGTGTGAGTGTGTTTAGTGTGATGGCTGAAGGGCCCAAAGTCATTTTTTCTAAATGCACTGAGTGTGGCCATAAGCTTTCCCCAGCTGATGGCCACACTCAGTGCGTTTTATGTCTGGGGTTGGCCCACTTGTCCACTAGCTGCCAGATATGTACAGCGTTCAACCCCCGGGCCATTAGGGATAGGAAGAATAAGTTGATCCTGGCGGGTTTGTTACCGCAGGACACTTCTTCCTCTCCCTCTAAGGCACAGGCTGCTACTGCAGCCCCCGTGCCTTTAGATCCCCCGACTCTGCCTGGGACCCAACCTCCCTCTTCTGTGCAGGGTTCAGGGGACTCTTCTGCCTCTACCAGAGAGAAGAGGCACAAAGAAAAGAAAAAACATAGAAGCCACAAGAGGCAGGCCAAGACTCATCCCTCAGCCCCGCCATCTAAAGTTGCTAGTCCCTCTATGAAGGCTTCCGGATCCTCTCCCTCTTGGCTCCGTTCGCCTTGTTTCTTGCCGGAGCCAGAGGAGGAGGACCGGTCTCCCTCGAGGTCATCGAGGCGGCCCTCCCGGCCAGCCTCGACGACCTCTTCTAGATCTACAAGAACCCTGACCAATGCGGACATGGATCGGATTATGCATCGATTTATGAAGACTCAGATGCAGATGGGGGTGCTCCTGCCCCCCCGGGGGGAGAGAAGCCCCTCTTTTTGCCCCGATAGCTCCTTCTCCAACCCATTTTCGAGTTTCGGAGTCATCGGATCCAGGCCCTTTCAGAACCAGGGAGTTTGTCAGCGCCGATAGTTCCAGTAACTTCGACGCCAACTGTACCCTCGAGCGTGTCGGATCCTAGCTCTCGGTGCCGACAGCCGAGTGTCGGATCCGTAGGGGTGGGTGTGTCTTTGGAGCACACTTCCCTCTCGGATCCGACTGCGTCGGCTCCGACACCAATCCCTACTTCGGAGCCGAGGAGGCTGCTTTCAGAGCTTGGGGAAAGTGGCTCGTCTTCAGCGTTTGAGGTAGTGGAGAGGGTTCTGTCGAGACCTTCCAGATCCTCGGTCTGAGCGATGGATCCTCCCGTCCCCCCCTATGCATTTGGGCCTATCCTCCATCATCCGACCACTGGGACAGCCTGCCCCGACCCTCCAGTTAGTTCCCTTAGAGGAACAGGACCCCGTAGGAGGAGGTCCCTCGCAAACAGAAGTGTAAAAGGAGGCACCTGGACTACCCGGAGTCCCTCACGGAAGACACAGATTTGGATGAAGGGGAAGATTCCCCAAGGACACCCCCTGAGGATGTCTCCTTTGGAGACATCATGGAAATGTTGCGAATTAGATGGGGGTGGTCTGCCCAAAAACCTTCCTCGGACGAGTCCGTGTTTCTGGAGGCGTTTGAGGCAGGCCCGTCTACCTTCTGGGTGTGTCCCCCCCCCCCGGTAGACTTAATTACTACCAGGGCATGGAAGGAGCTGGACACTGTGGAGCCAATTCCAAGAAGGCCAGATAAAATTCTTAGCCCTCCCCCTGATAGGCAGACCTGGTCTAAGTGTTCACCTGTGGATGCCATGTTGGTGGCGGCTGCCACAAAGAAGGAACTCGCACAGGAAAGTTCCTTGGTCCATCCTCCGGATAAGGAATCTCAGACGTTGGACCGCATTGGAAAGCGGATATTCGCTTCAGCCACCTTCTCTGTAAGGCGCTGAACTACATGGCACACATCATCAGACTCCAGCGAGACCTAATAAAGGAATACGCTGCAGCTCCACCGGAGTCCATGACGGGTGAGGATAAGAGGACTTTCTCGACTTGTATGGCCACTCTAAAGTCTATATCTAACACGTCTATGCGGCTACTCTCCCATGCTACGGAGGGAGCCGCTAGAGCTAGTGGAGCAAGGGTCGTCTTATGGCATCACGCCTGGCTCCGCCTTTGCGATTTTGTGGAATCCTTTAAGGCGTCCTTCGCGAACACGCCCTTTGACGGTTCTTTGCTCTTTGGCAAGACTGTCCGCGAGACGCTGGTCCAAAGCGAAAAGGACAGGAAGACGCTGTCTGCCATCAGGGTCCGCTTTTCTAATCCCCAACGATCCTTTTCCAGGAATCAAAGGGGACAAAAGAAGATGTGGTTCCGGAAGTCTCAGCAGTCCCACCCAGCTTCGGACCCCTCGTCCTTCAGAGGCAGAGGAGGACAAGGTGGACGCCGGCCCAGAGGCAGAGGGGGACCGCGTAACTTTGGGTCTAGAGTACCGTTCTCAGACAGGCCCACGCAACAGCCCTGAGGGCTTACCCAGCTGTCCCTCTCTGGAGGCAGTCGGTGGGCGTTTGTCGGAGCACCTACTAAATTGGGAGTCCATCACGACAGACTGATGGGTACTCCGAATCATATCCAGAGGTTATTCCATTCCCTTCCTAAGTCTCCCCCCCATGAAACGCCTCCCCGATGTCCCACCCGATCAAAGGGAGGTGGCAGCTTCAGAGATTTCGAAGCTGCTAGAAAAAAGAGCCATCCAGCGCGTCCCCCCAGACCAGTTCGGATTGGGCTATTACTCCAGGTTTTTTTTAGTGCCAAAAAAGACGGGGGACTTAAAACCAATTGTAGATCTTTCTTCCCTGAACCTGTTCATTCCCAAAGAGAAATTCCGGATGGTCACTCTTCAGTCAATTTTCCCCCTCCTTTGGGAGAATGACTGGATGTGCTCCATAGACCTCAAGGATGCGTACTACCACATTTTGATGGACAGACAATCCAGGACATTTCTCCGCTTCCGGCTGGGAGCCAGTCATTATTAATTCAGGGTTCTTCTGTTCGGCCTCACCTCAGCCCCAAGGGTGTTCACCAAGGTCATGGCAGTGGTTGCAGCCCACCTGAGACTCCAGGGCATTCAGGTCTTTCCATACCTGGACGACTGGCTCCTCACCGCCTCCAACAGGCATTAACTGTGTGTTGCCAGGGATTATGCTCTAACTCTTGCCCAGAGTTTGGGCATCTTGGTAAACCTTCAAAAGTCCTCCTGTGCATGTTCTGGAATTTATTGGGGCCAAATTGGACACTCGCTTCTCTCGGGCCCTACTAACTTCAGACAGGGTGAACAGTTTGTCATGTCAGGTTATAGCCCTCCTTCAGAACCCAGCTCCATCGGCAGAGTTAGTCCTGAGAGCACTAGGCTCTATGGCGGCGGCAATCAGTCTTTGCCTACACACGCGTCTATGAATGAGGATTCTGCAATGGACCCTTCAAGTCCAATGGTCTCTGTTGCTACATCCGTTGAACATCCCTATTCTCTTGAGCAGGGCTTGCAGGGACTCCCTCCTCTGGTGGCTTCGCTCACGGGAGCTGCGGGAAGGGAGACCCTTCGTGATGCCTCCGCCCCAAGCCATGTTGACCACGGATGCTTCTCGCCTAGGGTGGGAGGGGCATTCTTTGGGCAGAACCGTTCAAGGCACGTGGACCCCCTTAGAGACCGCTTTGCATATCAGTGTCCTAGAGATGAGGACAGTGCTTCTGGCGTTGCAAGCTCTCCACGACCTTCTTCCTCTAGGGACTATTGCGGTTCAAACAGACAACATGGCGGTAGTCTGGTACATAAACAAACAGGGAGGGACCAGATCTTATCCCCTTTGTCGGGAGGCTATGAGAGTTTGGGAGTGGGTGATATCCACCAACCGCTTTCTGGTATCAACGCACATTCTGGGTCAGTCCAATATTCTGGCGGACAAACTGAGTCCCGTGATCCTCACACCGTATGAGTGGTCTCTGAAACCATCAGATGTTAAGTTGTCAATCTCGCCTTCATTCTTGCTGGATGGGTTCGGAGCCGATCCTCGGCTCCGACTCGGCACTTGCTAAGCTCGAAAATCACTTTTACCAGCTCGAGGCAGCCCTATATCCCATGATGCAAGGCGGTAATTACCCAGATCTCGTTTGCCGCTTCGCTCATGAGGTCACCTTTTTTTACCAGCTCCTGGTAAGTGAATTTTCATTACTCTTTTCAGAGATTTAACTACCCCAGTTTTAAATTTTTTTTATTCCCTTTTATAGTCGATAGTCCTCGATTCACTTAGACCATTTTCCCTTCAGTTTTTCTCGACCCCTTATAATTTTTCTGTTACTCAGGCCTTAGGCCTTCCCCTCCTAAACAATTCCTGTCAGGATTTTTTGTTAGGTGTGTCTGTGTTTTTGTTTAATTAAGTGTATTTAAGGACTGAGTGTTTGTGTGATTGTGTTTAAACTCAATCATGTCAAAAGACACTAGGGTCTCAGGCTTTAAGAAGTGTGACTCGTGCTGTCAGAAGATGTCTCTGACAGACGGTCACACTTCTTGTATTTATTGCCTGGGACCCCTACACCTGCAAGACTCCTGTGCTATTTGTCATTCTTTCAGCCAGAGAGTCCTGCAGGAGCATAGAAATAAGTTGATCCTCAGGGGTCTCCTTAAGCCTGAGAGCTCCCCGGCTAAGGTCGGTTCCGGGAAGCCCTCTAAGCCACCCAAGACCCAGACTTCGGTGTCCAAGTCTGTGGCCTTGGTACCGACTCCTCCAGAGTCGATATCGGCTCCGTCTGGAGCCGATCTTTCCTCCTTGGAAGTTTCTGTATCGGCGCCGATCGGCACCGATACCCTGGCTTCGGCATCCGTGTCGGCTCCGGCTGGAGCCGATACCTACCGAAGCATGTTTCGGCTCCGGCTGGAGCCGAGACCTCTCTACCTCAGCTTGGAGCCGACAAGCTGTCGGCTCCAACTGGGACCGAAGGTTCGTCAGCTCCGATGGCTCCGTCGAGGAAGAGGTCTAGATCTCCTTCACTGGAGTCTATCCACTCAGCTCCGGCCTCCCCCTTACTTTCGGAACGGAGCCGTCGGAGCCGATCGTCAAGGTCTTCCAGACTTTCAGACCATGACTTGGAGAGAGTGGTGAGTAGACTAGTAGACTACTAAAATCACAGGCATTGGCCCAGATGCTCCATAGCCCGTCTCAGCAGACGATCGCTATTCCACACCCTCCTGAGATTCCTCCTTCGACTCTCCTTCAGAGCTTGGAGCCGGAGAGTATTGGTACTGTAACTGTTGCGGTCGTCGGGTTTCCCTGGTCGGTTCCGAGGGGGCGAGTGGCATCGGACCCTTGTCCGACCCCGCTCTCCTTCTCGGGGCTTCGGCCTTGGTGAGCTCGGCGCCATCTGCTTTGGAGCCTTCCCTTTCAGTGGGGCAGGGGGTCCTTGTTTCTTCGGAGCGGGGTCTCTCGGCCCTCCCTGGGAGGGGAGCCTTCGAGGTGATGAGGAGTGTGCCAGCCCCCGAGCTTAGTCAACAGTCGGTTCCTTTAGCTCCTCTCTCTACGGTGCCTGTAGATGTCTCTTCCCACTCTCTTGCTCCCGGACCCAGAGATCCATCGCCCCACTGGGAAGAACTTCCTCTTCCGAGGTTTCTCCTGATCCTTCAGGAGAGCCCCCGCATAAGAGGACCTGCAAGAGGAAGCACTTAGACTCCCCTGAGTCTACGACATCAGATACCGACTTAGATGAGTCAGAGGGGTCCCCAAGATCCCCCTCTGAGGATGTCTCTTTTTCAGACATCCTAGAACTCCTAAAACAGAGGGGAAACTGGCCCTCCATTAATCCCTCCGAGGATGAGTCGGTATACCTGGAGGCTTTTGGATCTCGACCCTCCACCTCTTGGGTGTCTCCGCCTTTCGACCCCCTCATGGACGTGATAGCTCGAAAGGCGTGGGCATCTCCTGATTCTGTGGAACCAGTCCCCAGGAGGCCTTCTAAATTTATCACGGCCCCCACTGAGAAACAGTTTCTTACGAAAGTTGTTCCAGTTGATGCCATGGTGGTGGCAGCCGTCACCAAAAAGGAGCTTGCAGATCCTTCCGTACCAGTCCATCCTCCTAACAAGGAGTCCAGGACCATGGACAGGTATGGTAAGCGGATGTTTTCCTCAGCGACCTTTGCTATGCGTTCGCTGAATTATTTATGTCACTTCACCCAACTTCAAAGAGACATCCTCAAAGAATTGGGTGAGGTAGTACAGGATCCTTCAGCTGCTGGGACTCAGGAGAAGATTGCCTCTCAGCTTGGAATCCTAAATTCCATTACCAACTCCTCCATGCGGCTCATTTCTTATGCAGCCGATGGGGCGAGTAGAGCCGCGGGAACAGGAGTGGCTCTTAGACGTCAGTCCTGGATGCGGCTTTGCAATTTCGCAGACCCCTTTAAGGCGTCCTTCACAAATTCTCTCTTTGATGGCACTACTTTGTTTGGGCCTCAGGTGAAGGACACATTAACCAGGTGCGAACAAGACGGCAAGACTCTTTCTGCCGTAGGAGTCTGTTTCTCCACCCCTTCTGGACCTTACCCCAAAGGTCAGTACGGAGGGAAAATGTGGTTCCGGAAATCTCAGGGAGTCACGCCTGGCGCACGTGGTCAATTTACCCCCAGAGGCAGAGGGGGTAATAACAACAGATGCCGCCCTAGGGGCAGAGGAGGTCTGCAGAACCAGGGCAGCAGAGAGCCTCTCTCTGACAAGCCCTTCCAGCATCCCTGAGGTGTTGCCCGACTGCCCACCCTTGGAGGCAGTCGGGGGGAGATTGTCGCTGTACCCAGAAGCCTGGCTTTCCCTCTCTCATGACACATGGGTACAGTCGATCATATCCGAGGGTTACAAAATCCCCTTCGAGGAAAGCCCCTTCCCTCAAAAAGGTTCCCTTCCAGACGTTCCACCCGGTCTAAGGGAGATTGCGAAGCTAGAGGTATCAAAGCTTCTAAGAAAAAGGGCCATCCAACCAGTTCCAACAGATCAATTAGAATCCGGAATCTACTCAAGGTTCTTTTTAGTTCCCAAAAAGACGGGAGACTGGAGACCAATATTAGACCTCAGCAGACTGAACAAGTCTGTCAAAAAGACAAGATTTCGGATGGTCACACTTCAATCGATTTTGCCCTTCCTGGGCAAAAACAACTGGATGTACTCCATAGACCTTCAGGATGCGTACTATCACATAAAAATCCACAGACGCTCCAGAAGGTTCCTCCGCTTTCAGCTGGGGACCAGTCATTTTCAATTCAGAGCCCTGCCCTTTGGTCTCACTACAGCCCCAAGAGTGTTCACCAAATGCATGGCAGTGGTCACGGCTCACCTGAGACGTTAAGGATTCCAGGTGTTTCTGTATTTAGACGACTGGCTCCTATCAGCCACCACCAGGCATCAACTTCTCCAAGCCAGAGATTATACTGTACATCTCTGCGGTCAATTAGGAATTTCAATCAACTTCCAAAAGTCTTCCTTATCGCCCTGCCAATCTATTGTCTTTATAGGCGCAAATCTAGACACTTCTCGGATGTCAGCAAACCTTACAAGTCAAAGAATCCTAGATATCCAAAACCACGTTCGGATCATCGTATCCAGCAAAAGGGGACAAGCCAGGTTGGTCCTGAAAGTACTGGGCCTCATGGCAGCTGCCATCACACTTCTCCCTCTGGCCCATTTTTACATGCGCCTCCTACAATGGATGTTGTTCACTCAGTGGTCCTACCAGCAGCTCCCCATGCGTCACAAGATCCTGGTGACACAAACCTGCAAGAGCCATCTATCCTGGTGGACTTCTTCTCCCCTAGTCCATCAGGGCAGACCGTTTGTCCTTCCGGCCCCGGTAGCCACGGTCACTTAGGATGCCTCCCTGATCGGGTGGGGGGGGGCATTATCAAGGCAGGATGGTTCATGGCACGTGGCAACCGTTCGAATACCACCTGCACATAAATGTCCTAGAGATGAGAGCAGTGCTTTTAATGTTGCAAGCCCTCAACGACTTTCTTCCCTTAGGAACTATTGCAGTTCACACGGACAACATGTCCGTGGTGTGGTACATCAATAAGCAGGGCGGAACCAAGTCCTATCCCTTGTGTCGAGAAGCTCTCAGACTTTGGCAATGGGTGATATCCTCTCATCGGTTTCTGGTAGCAATGCATATCCCCGGGAGAACCAACATAATAGCGGACAGATTGAGCAGAGCTATTCTCATGCCTCACGAGTGGTCTCTCAAACTTTCTATAGTGGAGGAGATTTTTCAGAAGTGGGGCTGCCCATGCTGTGATCTTTTTGCTACTCCCCAAAACAGCAAATGCCCACACTTCTTCTCTCTCTTTCCACTTCCGGGCCATCTCCCCAGAGACGCTCTTACCCAAGATTGGCCCCGGGGACTTCTTTATGCTTTTCCCCCCTTTCCGTTGATACCTCAAGTACTCCAGAAAGCTACCATCTTGAGAGCCAAAATGATTCTCATTGCCCCTTACTGGCCTCAGCAAATTTGGTTCCTGTTCCTTCATCGCCATCTCATGGTGCAGCCTTGGCATCTGGATCCAATTCCAGATCTTCTGACCCACCAGTCGGGTCAACTGCACCGATCAATTCGTTCCCTCAACCTCACTGCTTGGTTGCTCCACTTCCTTCATTAGCCAGGCTTCCTATGATCTCTAACCCCATTAGAGATATAATAGTAGCTTCTATAAAGTCCTCTACCAGGAGGATTTACTCTAGTAAGTGGAAACGTTTCTCTTTTTGGGCAAAGTCTAAGAACATAGATCCTTTTACTGCCCCTATTCAATCGGTCTTGGACTTTCTTGCTGAAAGTTTTCGCTCCGGTTCTTCTGCTTCCACAGTTAAGGTCCAGTTGGCAGCAATCTCTAATTTCCATGTCGGATTTGCAGACCATAATATCATGTCTCACAAACTCTGTAAAGCTTTTCTCAAAGGGGTATTCCTTCTTAAGCCCCCTGTTAGAGATCCTCCACCACAGTGGGACCTAAATTTAATGCTGGCATCCTTGATACTTCCCCCTTTCGAACCGGCTGCTACATGCTCATTAAAATGTCTTTCTTGGAAGACTCTCTTTCTAGTTGCTATTACTTCGGCTAGGAGAGTGTCGGAACTACATGCCCTCTGTGTTCGTCCCCCTTACTTGGTCTTCCACAAGGATAGTGTCCTTAAGAACCAATCCATCCTTTTTGCCCAAGGTTGCTTCTAAAACAAATTTAAATCAATCCATTGACCTTCCTGTATTTTTTCCCAATTATTCTAACAGGGCAGAACAAAAACTGCATTGCCTAGATGTTCATCACCAACTCAGATATTATTTGGACAGAACAAAGCAATTTAGGAAATCTGATCAGCTTTTTCTTTCCTATGCTGAAAATAGGAAAGGTCTTCCTGTTTTTAAAGTAACCTTATCCAGATGGCTATCGTCCACCATTTCTGACATTTATCAGCTGAGGGGCAAACAGCTGATCTCAAAACCTAAAGTGCATTCTACTAGAGGTCTAGCCACATCTACAGCTTTTCAGGCTAGACTACCCTTGGACACTATTTGTGCAGCAGCCACTTGGGCCACTCCTCATACCTTCATTTCTCATTACAAATTGGATTTGGCCTCCAGGGACAGGGCAAGTTTTGGTTCCACAGTTCTCAAGAGTCTGTTCCATTGAGCTACCCAGGATAGGAGTGCTAGGGACGCGGTCCCATCCAGCAAGAATGAAGGCGAGATTGACAACTTAACATTTAGAAGTTATGTACCTACCATAACGTTCCATGTTAGTTGTCTTCTCTCGCCTTCTTTCTTGCGTCCCTCCCTCCTGTCCCCCTAGCCTGGACAGACCTTGTTATTCCCCTTCTCGGGGAGATTGTTCTCCCTCAGACACCAGTTAGCTTAGGATCACTGTTACCTGGTTCCTCTTACAGTCTTCTAGGCTAATTATTCTGCTTTCCTTGTAGAAAGATTGCAGGCAGTTTTCCTCTAGATACCAAACGAGATCTGGGTAATTACCGCCTTGCATCATGGGATATAGGGCTGCCTCGAGCTGGTAAAAGTGATTCTCGAGCTTAGCAAGTGCCGAGTCAGAGCCGAGGATCGGCTCCGAACCCATCCAGCAAGAAAGAAGGTGAGAGAGGACAACTAACATGGAACGTTATGGTAGGTACATAACTTCTAATTATGAAACAGATCTTCCTCAAATGGGGTCTACCTTGCTGCGATCATTTCGCTTCCCCGTCAAACACAAAGTGCAGCGAGTTTTTCGCGATACGTCCCCCACCAGGGGAGAGCCCCAGAGACGCTCTGGTTCATGCTTGGCCACCCGGTCTCCTCTATGCTTATCCCCCCCTTCCTCTTATGACGAAGTTCATTCATAAGGCACGTCGGTTGGGGAGCAGAATTATCCTCATAGCCCCATTCTGGCCTCACCAGATTTGGTTCCCTTCTCTGCGGTCTCACACTGTAGTTCCTCCATAGATCCTAGATCCCATTCCGGATCTGATTTTGCATCCTGCGGGATTGCAACCCCCGAACTTGGTAAACCTCAAGCTCGCGACTTGGTTGATCCAGTTCCACTGATGGCAAGGACTCCCGGCATCTCATCACCAGTAAAGGCCATTCTAGTAGTGGCTCACAAGCCTGCTACCAGGAAAATTTACACTAGTAAATGGAAGCGTTTTTCTGTCTGGGCTAAGGACAAGGGCTTAGATCCCTTTATCGTCCCTATTCCGGCGGTTCTTGATTTTCTTTCACACATTTTTCATCAAGGAGCCAGTGCATCTACAGTTAAAGTACAGTTGGCAGCCATTTCCCATTTTCATGAAGGGGATGGGCTGGGATCTTTAGCTTCTGCGAAGATAGGCAAAACCTTCTTGAAATGTATTTTTCTATTGAAACCACCAGTTAAGACTGCGGTCCCGCCATGGGACCTAACTTTGGTTTTACAAGCATTGACAAGCCCACCTTTTGAGCCTGCCGCCTCAGTTCTATTAAAGTTCTTATCATGGAAAACAGCCTTTCTAGTTGCTATTACTTCAGCCAGGAGGGTTTTGGAACTTCAAGCCCTTTGCATGAAACCCCCTTATCTAATCTTTCATAGGGATAGAGTGTCTCTCAGGACTAACCCTTCCTTCTTACAAAAGGTGGCTTCGGAGTCAAATATTAATCAGTCGATTAATTTACCAGTGTTCTTTCCCAACTTTCAGAACAAAGGGGAATACAAATTACACAAGTTGGATGTACATAGACAACTACGTTTTTACTTGCACAGGACGAAGGATACTCGCAAGGCTGATCAATTGTTTGTGTCCTTTGCCAAATCTGTTCTGGGTAGAGCTATTAACAAAGTTACCTTAGCAAATTGGATTTCACAGTGCATCATTCATGCGTATGTTGCCTCAGGTAAACCTGCTCCTATCGGAGTTCATGCCCACTCAACCCGATCCATAGCCACATCAGCAGCCTTCTGGTTCAGGGTTCCCCTGGATGACATATGTTCAGCAGCTGCTTGGTCCTCTTCCCATACATTCATTTTTCATTATAAATTGGATATGATATCCAGGAGTAGGGCTTCCTTTGGCTCCGCGGTGCTTCGGAATATCCTTCCTTGAGGGCCTCCCAAGGTTTTAGGTAGCTGGGGACTCTGTCCCACAGGTTGCAGAGCAAATGAAGTAACTACTTCAGATAAAGAAGTTATGTACTCACCATAACGTTCCATCTGAGTAGGTACTTCATTTGTCTGCAACCGACTCCCCCTCCATGCCCCCTAACCATTATCGTGGTTCCTGATCATGACTGAGATTGTTTCATGTGTTTAGGCATTACTTGGTCCTCTGTCGAGGGTCTTAGTTGTTAGATTAAGCAAACTCGATCTGAGGAAAGGGAGCATGTAGCAGGGGATTATGGGTAAAGGGGAGGAGCCAGGAGCTCGGATCTTTTAGCTAGTAAAGCTGCCGGCTCGGATCTGAGGTCAGACCCGATACCCACAGGTTGCAGACAAATGAAGTACCTACTCAGATGGAATGTTATGGTGAGTACATAACTTCTTTTTCCTTGCATCCTGGCATGGGGGTCCAGATAGTTCTGGTGTCCATGTTAGACTGATAAACATCTGTCAGTAATGTTCCAGGTGTGTATGTCTTAACATGGATGACTCTCTGCCATAGTACCTCACTGTGTGTGTTACTACAGCTTACAACTCTGTCATCCTTGTTTTTGCAGGAAAATCAGAGGTACAAGTTCAGAGGCCCCCTGCCCAAGGTATCTTAGCTTTTATTTTCCTGTACCACTACATTAAGTAGTAGTAGCTTATTCATTGGGATGCAGCTATTGGAGAAGGGGTCTTATTTAGCTTGGGTTATTTCTTTTTGTGTTGTATTAGCAGGATCCTCCAGTATGGATATAGGGCCACCTGGCATCTGGGAACTGTCTGGCTCAGACATGCACAGCATGGTCAGGGTGGTCAGGGATCACAATGTGAGTGGTAGACTTGGTCAGTATGAGGGCTACATCCCCACACCATTCCATGGGCACAACTTTTGTCCATGTACACCCCAAGCCACAAATATAGGATGACACTCATAGACAGGAAGATAGAGTCACATCTGTCTGGGGAAGGATGTCATCAGCTATGACACAATTTCCCCAGTTACTGTAAGCTCCATAGAGCAGCAAGATGATTGGGGGGTGGGGTGGCCAAGCACAGCATGGGTACTGTTCCCCTCTGAGCTAGATGTGTCCATGACTGCTACACAGTGTTTGTGCAGCATCGTAATGCAGGAACAGGCAGACACAAACACAGGCATTGCTGAGCTGGTTGGAGTAAAATGTGGTTTGCATGATGACCTGAGAATGTGCATGGGTCATGTATGCAACATCATGGACATGAAAGGGAGTTTGTCTAAACTAGATACCCCTCTGCATTCATATGTCATGGCTGACACACATCTGGTGACCGGTTTAACTCTACTTCTCTAGTAGGGAGGTCCACAGTGGAAGGGGAGAACAGAGTATGGAACTTGTAAAGCTGCTACCTCCATTCTACCGCCCAGTGCTGAGGATACTACAGTTCAATATGGACATATACACAGATGGAGTGTTCATGCAAAGTCCACCAAAATCATGAGTCGCCATTTCTGGTCACAGAGCACACTGCCCTCTCAGAATGGTTTGGGTCATGCCTTTGACATTTCCATGAGAGTAGCCCTTCTGGATGGGAATGTGCACAGTCAACATATGTGTCTCCTGTGTACTGGAGTTGTGACCAGATTCCAGCTTAGTACTGCAACATCCACTGGAGCTGTGTCTCAGATTACACACACACACACACACACACACACACACACACACACACACACACACACACACACACACACACAGACACACACACACAAACACAAAGTCTTCTGCATTGTCCACTACCACACAGTGGAGACAGGACCTCCTCCATAATCAATCTCCTTGGTCTTCCAACTGTCCCAGACATGCCTGACACCTCCAGACACATACACACACAAAACAGTAACTGTTCAGTCACACTATCCCACGCACAATGCCCAGTGTTGACATTTATGACTGTGGCCTTCCCCATCTGTGCATATGATGATAACTGTGTCTTGCCCTCAGTACTTTATTACTTGGGTAACCTTTGTCTGATGAATAGTGTGGCATAATGTAGCCAGTCAGTGCATGGTGTAACACAGCTTGGGTATAGGTTTGCATGCATCAGTTCTAATGTTATGTGTAATGTATTAATCTGGGTCTTGGGTCTTGGTTATGAACCGGACTGTACCTACCCAGTGGCATGGCATTCTGCTCCCACTTTTGGATGGCATAGCCAGCCCCATAGCCATCTCTTCTACAGGCTCCTCATCAGGCACCTCCTCCTTCATAACCTCCTCCACAGGCTCCTTATTAGGCACCTCCTGTGGTGTGAAATCTGGGTACTCTTTCCTGTCTCTGCCCTGCTGATTGTGTATCAGGATACTGTGTACCATTCCACGCACTGCAAATATTTTACTACATCCATACAGTGGAAGCTGGCCAAACACGTTCATAAATCACCCAAGTCTATGACAGGACAGAGTGTCTCTGCCATGGTCTGGAGAGTTCTAGTAGGTGTTATTAGCCATGGATCCAGGGCATATCTGGGAACACCGATTAGATGCCTCAGGGGAAAATCATTCCTTATGAACTGCTGGTATAATTCACATGTGTGTCATATGTGGGAGTCATAGGCATTGGCTGGGCCTGGGTTATCTGCTGACATATTGTATATTATACTCCCTGCATTACAGACCACATAGCAGTTAATAGATTGAAACCCCCTATAGTTAAATTGTCTTTGATCTGCTCCCCAGTTGGGGTGTGTATTGCAATTTGGGTGAAATCTGTGGCTCTCAGTAGCTCAGGGAAATTGGCTGTGTCATATAAAGTCTACAGGGTGTTGGCTGTTTCCATTGTGATACACAGAAATCACATATGTTCTCCCACATGCTATAAAATGGCAGTAAGGAACTAGTGAAGTAGTTCACTATGTCCTGTGTTTTCACTGATTGATCCTTTTAGCTTGTATTCTTAAAGTCACACATACTACTATGTCCTGTATTTTCACTGATTGATCCATTTAGCTTGTATTCTCAAAGTCACACATACCTTAATGTCCCCAAGGATAGGTATTCCACACATCTCTCTGTCCTGCATATGAAGTCAACACATATCAACCAGCTCCTGCATGGTGCCTATTTTCATATGATTTCTGTGTTATGGAAGGCATTATATGTGCGGATGGATGTGTGATGAAGTGAGGTATTGCCAGCTATGCCAGGAGTGGTAGAGCAGTGGGTGTGAAACATGTGCCAGCACAGCTAGCAGAAATTTAGTAAATAATTATATGTAATTTGTATATCAAACTGATTTCTACAGATGCTTGTGTTGTAAAATGTATTTGTAAAGTTGCTTGTCTTAAAAAATGTACAAATAGTGGGTCCTGACTGTATCGTAACTGATTAAATGTATACGTTTTAACAGAGGATACTAGAAGAGAAGAGGTTAATCTCAGTCCAGCTAACTTTGAAAAACAGTAAGAAATTTAAATTACTTAATTTAGGCCATAAAGATTGTATCTTACAGTTCTAACTGCAGCCAGAGACTACATGTCTATGCAAGAGAATATTTTTTTAGCTCTTGTAGCAAGAGAGGACGTGTTTTATGGTTTTATAGCTTCCAAATGCTGTAACACATCTCAGCAAAGCTCTGTCTGTTTTTATGGTAACACATATGTGTGAGATTCTGGGCCAGTTGCCAGGAAAGTGAATTAGCATGGGAACCAGAATTCAGATGACCAGATGTATGTGATGTCATTCTGTAATCCATCACTGAAATGATGTTTTTAGTACTATTTGAGACTGAAATCTGACAAAGAAGGACCCCTAACCTTGCCTTTCCCTAGTGACCAGGGAATAGTAATTTTTTAAATCAGTGAGGAAAATATAGTGAGATTAGTTAAGTACTGTTTTTCTCTATCTGTGTGAATCAGTTCATCTGTGTTATTTTAACATTTCCTGTGTTTGAAATGTTGGTGTTTACTGTAAATAGATCTTAGGTATTTTCATGTTCTTGTATTATTTATTATTAAATATATTTAGACTTTTCATCATGGCTGGTCCTTTAGAGAATATTTTAACCTTTGAGAATACTTATATCTATTTGTTGACTCTGTGGCCACTCCCGAAAGCCTTACTGCATTGGTCAAACACTACCATTTGTATTAATACTAATTTCACTCAGTATAATAGGGTACCCTTGTAAGAGCCTTAGAGTAGCTAGCTTTGTAGTGTCTGGTGGCAGTAACTACTTTGCCTGGGCAGCAAGGGGCATAGCTAGTAAATCTGTGCCAACCATTCCGAGGTGTGTGTGTGTGTGTGTGTGTGTGTGTGTGTGTGTGTGTGTGTGTGTGTGTGTGTGTGTGTGTGTGTGTGTGTGCAAATCAAATCTACAAGAGTGTGTGTGTCAGTTGCTTGGAGCAGGGACACATAGGACTGGTTTCAAGGAGAGGGTGATGGAGGACTTGGCTTGGTCACTGAGCTGAGGACTCAACTCTACAGCTGTGCCAGTGGATAGTCTCACTGGGGTACTGAGAGAGAGAGAGAGAGAGAGAGAGAAATCCAGACCCAGGACTGAGTGTGTTCCCTGTGTGCTCTTAAGGAGAAGTGTGGCTGATACAGAGAGCTGCATCTAGAAATGCTGTGTGTATCTATTTTTGTTCCAAGTGAACATTCGTGTCAAGTGTCAGTGGTGAGGATTCAGGCACCCTGATTACTGGCTCAGAGAGGAGACATCACATATTGGTGAACATTAGTGTGGATATATTAATTGAACTTCTCTAGCCTGTAGGCAGTTGTCACTGAAGCTGGGTGTACTTTCAAGCAACCACAAGGTAAGCATTTAGAGTTTTGTTTCACAACAGCTTTATTTATTTATTTGTTAGGTTAGTTTAGTCAGGGAAAGCAGCAAAGATGTCAGCAGAGGATTATGGCAAATTGACAAACAACCAGTTGGCCAATGTGTGTGAAGCCAAAGGACTGGTGCATGTCAGCTTGACAGCACTCAGGAACAGGGCAGCTCACCTTTTCCTCAGAGGATTTAACAATCTGTCTAGAATTAGAGACTTGAACTGGAGGCCAAACATTTTGAATTAGAATCAGCAGAAAGACTGTGGTGTTTGAAGGCTGAAGAAAATAAGAAACAGGGCCAACATGAGAGGGAGATGCTGACTCTTCATGAGTGTCATGGAGGTAATGGGAAAGGGAATAACTGGACCCAGAAGCAGTAAAGGTCAGCAAATTTCTTCCACAGCTTATAGAGGGTGACGATTTTGCTAGTTTTGTTCAGATATTTGAAAGAGTATGTAAACAATATAATGTTGACCAATGGCTCTGGGTACAGTTCCTGATCCCCTTTTACTCCATGGTAAAGCTGTAACTGCTATTTCTAAATTGTCTGATATTGGTTGTTTAAATTATGATAAAGTTGAACATTATTTTCTAGAATGCTTTATGTTAACACCTGAAGTTTACAGAAAAAAAGTTTTGTGAGCACAGAAGCAAGACAGATGAAAGTGTGTGTGATTATATTGCTGAGTTAAGCACTTATTTTCATAGGTGCATGAGTGGGTATCAAGTCACTATTTTTGAAGGGCTGTCAGACCTTTTGGTGAGGGAACAAGTCCTTAGCACTTTGCTTGAAAACATGAGAATCTGGTTGGCAGACCAGGAGTGTAACTCTGCAGATGTGGACATCCTACAAAAGGGCCTCACTGAGACAGATGCCTGGTGTCAAAGCCATCGCCTCAAGCTCAATGCCAAAAAGTGCATTGTCATCCCTTTTGGCAAAAACTCTGTACCCATGAACTACCACATAGGCGGTAGTCTACTTAACACTGAAAGTGTGATAAGAGACCTTGGGACACAGGTGGAAAGTAGTCTCTACTTTGATAATCACATCGCCACAGTAGTCAGGAAATCCTTCTACATGGCACACCTCATCACAAAAAGTTTCTCATCCAGGAAAAAAGAGGTCATTGTTCCCCTCTACTCATCACTCATTAGACCCATAATAGAGTACAACGCCCCTTTTGGTATGTACTTCAAAAGACATCTACAACAACTGGAAAGGCCACAGAAGTACCTCACAAAGAGGATTACTGGCCTCAAACAGATGCCCTACACAGACCGTCTCAAAAAACTCCAACTTTACTCTGTTGCATATCGCCTACTCAGAGGCGGTCTCTGCCTAACATACAAAGCTATGTCAAACCCAGAGCTGTTGGACATGCTCCACTTAAAGAAATCTCAATCCATCTGAGCTACATGCTCTAGGGACCTAAACCTTGTCCACACAATAAACAGAACATGCTGGAGGGATAGATTCCTCTCTCAAAGACTTCCCATACTCTGGAACAAACTACCTATCTATATCAAACAAAGCTCCTCATTAGCACTCTTCACGAAAAATCTTGATGATTGGATGGGAGATAGGAAATTCACCCCAGGGATCACTTCTGTGGCTCTGCTTGACAGGGGCACAAGAAAATAATTTTCTTGGGTGGCAAAAGCCAGGGTACCATTTGGCTAAGCTTATATCGGCCCTAGGGCCAATAGCCTAGTACCTACCTATGAACCTAAGAACCTATGAGCTGGGGAAAAAAGGGGAGTTCTACTTAGCAAGCAGGACATCACTGCACAGGAAGGGGATACCCAGTACTGCACATGGATATCAGGAAACCCAAGGTGGACTGCCTAAAACACCCCAAAAAGAGTCCACCAGTAATAGAAAAAGAAATAGTTCAGGTACATGGCCAGGATCAAGGGTTAAATATTTTAAATGTAACCGATGGGGCTATGTATCATATAGATATCCATGGAAGCAAGAAGGGGGAGAAAAGGTGGGGGAGCCAGCAAGTGAGAACAACAGTATGCCAGTGGTAAGTTGTATGGAGACAACAAGGATACCAAACTATCACAAGAGTTTATATCTGATCTTAGTGGATGGAAGACAGGCCACTGCTAATAGAGACACAGCCTCTGACATAACCATTGTAAAGTCTGCAGTAGTTAAAGAGGAGCACTACTTGCTTGGGTAGTCCACTCCAGTTAGAGCTTTAGGAGGGATCCCATTCTAAATGCCTTTGGCCAGGGTTCACCTTGACTAGGAAGGTGGAAAAGGAAGCAAAGAAGTAGGTGTGTTTGAGGATATCACTGCAGATGTCCTGATAGGGAATTGTTTTTATACTGCAGTACCTTGTGTGCATGCAGTTACATGCAGTCAGGCTTGGAGACAGGCATGTGGGTCCGGTAGCCTGAGTGAGAGCCAGACAGACCCCACACCTGAAGCCAGGGCTGGTGAGGTGGCTGTTTCAGGGAGGGAGCTACCCTGTAGCAGTGAGCCTGAAGGTGAGCCACAGCTGCTGCTAGGTACTGATGTTCCCTTGAACAGAGGTGAGTGGTAGTTCCAAGGCTGACATTGAGACACTACTGTCAGAGGATACCAGACTTCCTGTGGAAGGGGAGCTGGAAAGAGTTACAAAAATAGAGTTAGGAACGGCTCACCTCTTGGACCCTACACTAAGAGCCTTGAGGGAGGTAGCTAGAGAGGTGCCTGATTCTCAAGGCAAAGAGGAGTCTGTATACTGGAACAAAGGGTTACTGTATAGAGAGTGGGCCACTGGGGGGGGGGGGCTAAAGGGTGAGGTAATACAGCAGTTGGTAGTGCCTAGATCCTACCATCTGGCAGTTCTCACCATAGGCCATGACATTTCTTTTCCAAGTCATATGGGCATAAAGCATACCAAGAGATGCATTATGCAGACCTTTTATTGGCCTGGGATTGCAAGGGCTGTAACAGGGTACTGCAAGGCCTGTAAGCAATGCCAAAAGGTAGGCAAGGCAGCAGACAATGTCAAAGCTCCTTTGATACCTTTGCCTGTGATTGAGGAACCATTTCAGAGGGTAGCTATGGATATTTTGTGGCCTCTGAGTACTCCAAACTGCACAGGGAAGAAGTATATCTTGGTGGTAGTATATTATGCTACTAGATACCCTGAGGTGATGGCCCTGTCCTACATCGAGTCAGAGAAGGTGGCAAATGCTTTGTTACAGATTTCCAGCAGGGTAAGTTTCCTGAGAGAAATGCTGACTGACTGAGGTGCCAATTTCATGTCAGACCTGCTGGCTTGTCTGTGGAAGCACTGTGGGGTGAAGCACCTAAAGATCACCCCTATCATTCCCAGACTAATAGTCTTGTGGAGAGATTAAACTCTACACTGAAGACCATGCTGCAGGCATTTGCAGACCAGTTTAAGAGTGGGACAAATATTTGCCTAATCTGCTGTTTGCATACAAATAGGTACCCCGGGAATCCACGGGAGTTTCACAGTTGGAGTTGCTGTATGGCCATAGGGTGAGGGGGCCGTTAGATTTGATTTGTGATGAGTGGGAGAGTGAGTGTGAATCCCACAAGGCGTCTGTTGTGGCATATGTTCTTAACCTCAGGACAAGGCTTAGGGAGCTCATGGGCTTGGCCCAGTAGAACCTGGCAGGAGTCCAGCAGCAGAAAAAGGTCTGGTATGACAGGAGTGCTTGAGCTGGAAAGTATGCTGCAGGACAGCATAGGTTCATAGGCTCATAGGTGTTTGCACTAGAGACATAGGTGGCAAACCAGGGATGAATTTCTGGTTTCCCATCCAGTTGTCCAAGTTGTACTTGAATTGCGTTACGGAGGAACTCTGCTTCACATGGATGGGGAGCCTGTTCCATAAATGGGGTAGTTTCAGGGATACATTCCTATCACTCTAGCAGGTTCTATTTATATCACAGGCAAGGTTTAAGTCTGTAGAACGGGTAATTCTGGTACTGTTTGTTTTGTGGATATGCAGGAGTTCTGTCAGAGTTGGGTCTGACAATGTCCTGCATGTCAGGCATAGATCTCTCCTCAAAAGTCTGTAGGAGACAGAATACAGGGATAGGGCCTTGAGGTGGTCTGCATAGGACATATTACTTATGCCCTGTATTCTTTTAGTGAGGAACCTCTCTGGAGATTCCAGTTGTTGGATATGCCTGGTTAGGTACATAGATAGATAACTATGTACAGATGTGTCTGGTAACATATATTTACAAGATTCTTGGTCATCTGCTAGGAAATGGGGGCAGCATGGTAAACAGAAGTCAGATAACCAAACGTATGTGATGTCATTCTGTAGTCCATCACTGAAATTATGATTTTTAATACTAGATGAGACTGAAGTCTCAGGACACTCTGTTTTTGGAAACTGACAAAGAAGGACCCCTAACCTACTTCATCTTGCCTTGCTCTAGTAAGTGACCAGGGAATAGTAATTCTTTAGATCAGTCAGGACAATATAGTGAGGTTAAGTACTGTTTTTCTATATCTGTGTGAATCTATTCATCTGTGTTATTTTAATATTTCATGTGCCTGAAACTATGGTGTTTACTGTAAATGGATATTCAGTATTTTCATGTTCTTTTATTATTTAGTATTCCATTGTGGCTGGTCCTTTAGAGAGCATTTTAACCTTTGATAGTACTTATATCTATTTGGTGACTCTGTGGCCACTCCTGAAAGCCTTACTGCATTGGTCAAACACTCCCATCTGTACTAATATTAATTTCACTCAGTATAATTGGGTACCCTTGTAAGAGCCTTAAAGTTGCCAAGAGTGTGTGCGTCAGCTGCTTGGAGCATTCACAGAGAGGATGCTGGAGGACTTGTCTTGGACACTGAGCTGAGGACTCAACTTTACAGCTGTGCCAGTGGGAAGTGTCATTGAGTTCCTGGAAACAGAGAGAAATCCAGACCAGGACTGAGTGTGCTCTCTGTGTGATCTTAAGGGAAATTTTGTATGATGCAGAGAGCTGCATCTGGAAATACTGTGTGTATCTACCCTCTCCAGTGGTGAGGATTCATGCTCCTTGATTACTGGCTCAGAGAGGGGATGTCACAGGATGATTCAGCATTGCCAAGTGTGAATGCATAATACCATGACTACTAGCAACAATACCAGTCTCTTGCATATACACATTTACTAGTGTGATGGATGCACCATCCATGTTTTCACTGTCTGTCTCCTCTAACTCCCAAATTTTATCTGTGGTCTACAACTATGGAGATAGCATCTCTCAAGGCAAAATATATTTGTTTCTGAGTTGCTTCTCCGTATTGTTTGCCCTTATTTGCATTTATGATTGCCATCATTTTAATATTGTTTTCTGCTTTCCATATCATGATATTGCCATTTGTATAGTAAGCAAGTTGCTGAATTTTGTGGGTTCCGCAACTATGCTCACTGCGTGTGTCTGAATCACCCCTCACTCGGCACATGGTCATTCTTCCTACACAGTTGCCTACCACAACATGAAAACTGCTTATGTATCCCAGCCCTTGTTTATTCCCTGTTTTCTGTATTCCCTTTTATCTGTAGCAGAATTCAAATATTCCATGCAAAATGTTCCTTCACTAGCTAACTAGTATGGGCAGGAGCAAACTGTCATCTCCTATTGTATGCCACCCTGACTGGTCACTTTCTGCTGCCGACAACTGTTTAGTCATGAGAAGTAGGTGTGGGAGGCTCTACTGTACATATACAGGCTACTTAAACCAACAGTTTCATAAACCTGCCATTTCTGATAAGAGGTTTGAATCTGTCAGACAGGTCTTCATTGTAGGCTTTGAAATGATTATACTGGGTTCTGGGTTTATTGCTTAAGTAAACAAATTGTTTCATTTCCTTGTAAACAGTCATTCCTTTGTCAATGCGTCTCTCCTCAGCTCTTTTATTGAACTTGGTGTAACCATATGCATGTGTTTGGTGTAAAGCACACGATCCTTTTAAGCAGTGGTTATCTTTAGTGCTCACTGTAAGCTGTGCAGGTTATCTTTCATGCTTTTCATCCTTCATTTTCAGAATTACACAGGACACATTCAACGAGGCTTATCATTTCTCTGCTATCTATCCCAAGTGATGAGTGCACTGCACCACACCTTGTCTCAACATATTTCTTGCAGATACATTCAGAAGTAGTATTTATGAGCACTGTTGCATCTAGCATGATTTGATATTTGTTTGCTTTACATCTGTATTTATTCTGAGGTGCTATAAAACCACTGTTTGAACCTATAGCTCCTTTGTTACAGTTTGTCATTTGTTAGATCATATTTTTCATAGCACCAGAAGCAGTTGAAGACTGGGGGGGGGGGGCGGCGGCAGAGGATGAGAGGGGCACTTAGTGATCTAAAAAGGGCAATTTTTTTAACTATTTACTACGGCATAGGTTCACTTGGAGGACATTTTAAGCTCAGCCAATTCCCTTTTGGTGCTTGAATTAACATTTTCTGATTGATCTTACCTATCCCATGGCTGACAATTGTATATTAGCCATAGTGAGAATAACTGTGATCATACCATAGATAATTTGAGGGGACCCATGTAAGGGATGTAGCATTTAGGAACTGCCATGAGGGGCAATCCTGGAGTACATTTTCTATTACCCATCCTTAGATCCAAGTTGCATTTGAATATGGACGGGTAAGCTTTGTTTTATTTTTATGGATAGTCTGTTCTGGAACAGTGGTAGCCTCTGTGATATATATCCATCTCTCCACAACATTCAGTTTAGATACCTGGACTGAGTATTTCTGATGCCATTTGACTTGCTGATGTTCAGTAGGTCCATCTGTATTAGGTCGGAGGATGCCTTGTATGCCAGACATGGCACCTCTAAGTACTCTGTAGGATACTAAGTATGGTAATAAATCTTTGAGGGGGTCCATGCAAGACCTATTCTTTAGGACTTGTATCCTTTTAGTAAGATATCTCAGAAGGTATTCCATTTGTTGGATGGGGCTGGACAGATACATGCCAAAGTGGGTATTATACAAAATGATTGACCTAATGAGAGCTTTTTTTAGTAAGATATCTCAGAAGGTATTCCATTTGTTGGATGGGGCTGGACAGATACATGCCAAAGTGGGTATTATACAAAATGATTGACCTAATGAGAGCTTTATAAAGGGGAACAACAACATCTATAGATCTAGTCACAATTTGTTTATAAGCTATGCAATATAGAAAGGCTTTCTTATGACTCTGGGCAAATGTTGGTCAAAAGTTAGGTCACGGTACACACATGTTCCCAAATGCCAAGCAATTGGGTCAGTTCTCAGAGGGCATTGTCATGATTTTGACACCAGTTATTATTTGGGACAAACCTTCCTGCATGATGGTTAAGTCATTTGGGGATTCAATAACTGCTCCTAGCTTGCAATCATCTCAAACCTAGCCGGCCAAAGCCCTTTGGTATTTCTTTTTACTTTTGAGATGTATATGGCAAACAGAAAAAGTCTCAGCACCGAACCCTGGGGGACTCCATTGGTGACTGGTCTCTTCCCCTATTTTTATCTCGTGCATCCTGTGAGCAAGCTGGCAGTCCGGCTAGTGATGCAAGTATTTGCTCCTACATTATTAATCTTTTGTACTACACCTGAGTAGGCGATTGTGTCAAAAGGCTTAGCCAGGTCAAGGTAGTGTGTGTGGTGTGAACTGTATACTTCATCCTTTGCTTTGGTAAGAAGAGTAAAGCTTAAAATTTGCCCATGATTTTGAGCTTTTCACACTTTCCTCTGGGCTACTTTCAAATCCATTTTAGGGCCATGCATACATGTATGCATTCTTTGATTCACCTTCCTGAGTGTATTAAATTATATTCCTTGTATAATACAGCACCAGTTGTTAGAATGTGTTTTAAATGTGTAGTTTTGAACAGTCTTCTAGTAAGCAATGAAACAAAATGTATGAACCAATAATGACACAACTACCCATTTCAGAAAATTTCAACCATAAAAGGCCACTCAGACTTATGTCATTACAACCCACCAATATCAGTAAGTATGCAAGATGTCTGCAGAAGTAAGTCATCTAAATAATTCCACATTAAAGGGATCTCTAACTAATGAAGAGGTTGCTGTTAGGGAACAACTTTATATTTCATTGTTTCATCTACAAATAAAGTGGCTGTTGCCCTTGAGGAATAAATTGCCTATGTTACATTAAAAAATGATAAGCTAGTAATATTGCAGTAGGGAATAGATGGCAAACTGATAACAGGTTTATAGTTACTAAGCAACTCTTCCAAAGGAGGACATTCACAGGACTGCAGCATTCACTCCCTTTAAAGTACAACACAGCACAGTATCAGCGATCCATCTGCATACTGTGGGAGTAGAACACACAGTCTTCTGCCTCAAAAGTAAGACTACTAGCTGTTGTACTACTAACAATGCAAACAGACTTGGAATAAGCAGTACTAAACTTCTCTTCCCCTGAAGCTCTCAGCTCCTTCTAATTTTTTTTATTTATTTAACATTTGTTTACCAGGAAAGGAAAATCCAACTTGGAACAAAGCCAATTTTCAGCAGAGGCCCTGCCCTGGGGCCCTGGGGCATTTTATACACACATACACACACACACACACTCACACACACACACACACACACACATACACACACACACACACACACACACACACATGCTCCTACAACCATGTGCAGACATGTACACACACACCCATGAATCCTCACTCACACACACCTATGCAGACACATTCATGCCCCTACATACATATACACACACAGCTGGTTCCATTATACCTACCTGTAGTTGCATTATGACCTAATATCCATCTGGAGAAGTGAATGGGTGTACACCTTCCAAAGATGGTGTGCACATATCCATCTGGAGAAGTGAATGGGCATACACCTTCCAAAGATGGTGTGCACATATCCATCTGGAGAAGTGAATGGGCATACACCTGCCAAAGATGGTGTGTACATATCCATCTGGAGAAGTGACTGGGCATACATATTCCAAAGATGGTGTGCACATATCCATCCAGAGAAGTGAATGGGCGTACACCTTCCAAAGATGGTGTGCACATATCCATCCGGAAAAGTGAATGGGCGTACACCTTCCAAAGATGGTGTGCACATATCCATCTGGAGAAGTTAATGGGCATACACCTTCGAAGGATGGGGTGCACATATCCATCCGGAGAAATAAATGGGTGTACACCTTCCAAAGATGGTGTGCACATATCCATCCGGAGAAGTGAATGAGCGTACACCTTCGAAAGATGGTGTGCACATATCCATCTGGAGAAGTGAATGGGTGTACACCTGCCAAAGATGGTGTGCACATATCCATCTGGAGAAGTGAATGGGCGTACACCTTCCACAGATGGTGTGAACATATCCATCCGGAGAAGTGAATGGGCGTACACCTTCCAAAGATGGTGTGCACATACCCATCCGGAGAAGTGAATGGGCGTACACGTTTCAAAGATGGGGTGCACATATCCATCTGGAGAAGTGAATGGGCGCACACCTTCCAAAGATGGTGTGCACATATCCATCTGGAGAAGTGAATGGGCATACACCTGCCAAAGATGGTGTGCACATATCCATCTGGAGAAGTGGATGGGCGTACACCTTCCAAAGATGGTGTGCACATATCCATCCAGAGAAGTGAATGGGTGTACACCTTCCAAAGATGGTGTGCACATATCCATCCGGAAAAGTGAATGGGCGTACACCTTCCAAAGATGGTGTGCACATATCCATCTGGAGAAGTAAATGGGTGTACACCTTCCAAAGATGGTGTGCACATATCCATCCAGAGAAGTGAATGAGCGTACATATCCATCTGGAGAAGTGAATGGGCGTACACCTTCCAAAGATGGTGTGGACATATCCATCTGGAGAAGTGAATGGGCGTACACCTTCCAAAGATGGTGTGCACATATCCATCCAGAGAAGTGAATGGACGTACACCTTCCAAAGATGGTGTGCACATATCTATCCGGAGAAGTGAATGGGCGTACACCTTCCAAAGATGGTGTGCACATATACATCCGGAGAAGTGAATGGGCGTACACCTTCCAAAGATGGTGTGCACATATCCATCCGAAGAAGTGAATGGGCGCACACCTTCCAAAGATGGTGTGCACATATCCATCCGGAGAAGTGAATGGGCGCACACCTTCCAAAGATGGGGTGCACATATCCATCTGGAGAAGTGAGTGGGTGCACACCTTCGAAAGATGGAGTGCACATTTTCCTCCTCATATCCAAAATAATTCAATAGATCAGATCCCTTAATCAGTCTACTACATTATTCTGGTAACAGTATGATTTCCAGGTGAGTGCATTTGGCTGACTGGCTTTAACGACAAGAGGAGTGAAAGAGGGACAGCGTGTAAAGAAGATAGGGGAGGTAACTGCACGGTCAGTAATATGAGCTGAAGGTTATTTTTTGTAGAATTTTTGATCCCTTGCTTCTGATAATCAGTTGCTACAAGGGCTACTGTCTTCCCCTGCCAGGTCCATTGAACCCAGTTAACCTCTCCTGGACTAACTCCAACCATGCTCATGATCTCCTGAGTGCATGTAAAACCTACTAACTGCCTATGTATATGAATGGACTAAACATCTGCTGATTAGAGACCATGCTACAGATAATTACATCACTCACAGCTATACTTAAGAAATACATATTCCAGTCAAGCATATGCCTCTCTTCTGGGTCCAAAGACTAAACTGAGGAATAACTATTGCATAATCTACTACTGATAACATTTTTACTTAGTTACCTGTGTGAAGAGAACACTCTTTTATGTCGTTTGTATTTATGTGCCAGGAAGACATCTGAAAAGAAACATTTCAAAGGAAACATAGGGAGGAAAGCTTGTGATGATAACATTCTATCATACATACAGTATATTTGAACATTTATTACAGAATACAGCCTTCAGTAATGGAGCAGCAGCATAACCTTCAGAAACAGAGCAGCAGCATAGCCTTCAGAAACAGAGCAGCAGCATAGCCTTCAGAAACAGAAACGGAGCAGCAGCATAGCCTTCAGAAACGGAGCAGCAGCATAGCCTTCAGAAACAGAAACGGAGCAGCAGCATAGCCTTCATAAACAGAAACGGAGCAGCAGCATAGCCTTCAAAAATAGAAATGGAGCAGCAGCAAAACCTTCAGAAACGGAGCAGCAGCATAGCCTTCAGAAACAGAAACGGAGCAGCAGCATAACCTTCAGAAACAGAAATGGAGCAGGAGCATAATCTTCAGGAACAGAAATGAAGTAGCAGCATAGCCTTCAGAAACAGAAACAGAGCATCAACATAACCTTCAGGAACAGAAATGAAGCAGCAGCATAACCTTCAGAAACAGAAACGGAGCAGGAGCATAATCTTCAGGAACAGAAATGAAGCAGCAGCATAGCCTTCAGAAACAGAAACGGAGCTGCAGCATAACCTTCAGAAACAGAAACAGAGCAGCAGCATAGTCTTCAGAAACAGAAACGGAGCAGCAGCATAGCCTTCAGAAACAGAGCAGCAGCATTGCCTTCAGAAACAGAGCAGCTGCATAGCCTTCAGAAACAGAAATGGAGCAGCAGCATAGCCTTCAGAAACAGAAACAGAGCAGGAGCAGCATAGCCTTCAGAAATAAAAACGGAGCAGCAGCATAGCCTTCAGAAACAGAAACAGAGCAGGAGCATAGCCTTCAGAAACAGAGAAGCAGCATAGCCTTCAGAAGCAGACATGGAGCAACAGCATAAACTTCAGAAACAGAAACAGAGCAGCAGCATAGTCTTCAGAAACAGAAACAGAGCAGCAGCATAACCTTCAGAAACAGAAATGGAGCAGGAGCAGCATAGCCTTCAGAAACAGAAACGGAGCAGCAGCATAGCCTTCAGAAACAGAAACAGAGCAGGAGCATAGCCTTCAGAAATAGAAATGGAGCAGCAGCATAACCTTCAGAAACAGAAATGGAGCAACAGCATAAACTTCAGAAACAGAAACTGAGCAGCAGCATAACCTTCAGAAACAGAAACGGAGCAGGAGCAGCATAGCCTTCAGAAACAGAAACGGAGCAGCAGCATAGCCTTCAGAAACAGAAACGGAACAGGAGCATAGCTTTCAGAAAAAGAAACGGAACAGGAGCATAGCCTTCAGAAACAGAAACAGAGCAGCAACATAGCCTTCAGAAACAGAAACGTAACCTTCAGAAACAGAAACGGAGCAACAGTATAGCCTTCAGAAACAGAAATGGAGCAGGAGCATAGCCTTCAGAAACAGAAACGGAGCAGCAGCATAGTCTTCAAAAACAAAAACAGAGCAGCAGAATAGCCTTCTGAAACAGAAAAGGATCAGCAGCATAGCCTTCAGAAACAGAAACGCAGCAGCAGCATAGCCTTCATTAACAGGGCAGCAGCATAATCTTCAGGAACAGAAACTTAGCAGCAGCATAGCCTTCAGAAACAGAAACAGAGCAGCAGCATAACCTTCAGAAACAGAAATGGAGCAGCAGCATAACCTTCAGGAACAGAAACGGAGCAGGAGCATAGCCTTCAGAAAAATAAATGGCACAGCAGCATAATCTTCAGAAACGCAGCAGCAGCATAACCTTCAGAAACAGAGCAGCAGCATAGCCTTCAGAAACAGAAACGGAGCAGCAGCATAGCCTTCATAAACAGAAACGGAGCAGCAGCATAAACTTCAGAAACAGAATTAAAGCAGCAGGATAGCCTTCAGAAACAGAAATGGAGCAGCAGCATAACCTTCAGAAAGAGAAAAGAAACAGCAGCATAACCTTCAGAAACAGAAACAGAGCAGCAACATAGCCTTCATAAACCGAAACGGAGCAGGAGCATAGCCTTCAGAAACAGAAACGGAGCAGCAGTATAACCATTAGAAACAGAATTGAAGCAGCAGCATAACCTTCAGAAACAGAAACAGAGCAGCAGCATAGCCTTCAGAAACAGAAACGGAGCAGCAGCATAGCCTTCAGAAACAGAAACGGAGCAGCAGCATAGCCTTCAGAAACAGAAACGGAGCAGCAGCATAGCCTTCAGAAACAGAAACGGAGCAGCAGCATAGCCTTCAGAAACAGAAACGGAGCAGCAGCATAACCTTCAGAAATGAAGCAGTAGCATAACCTTCAGAAATGGAGCAGCAGCATAGCCTTCAGAAACAGAAACGGAGCAGCAGCATAGCCTTCATAAACAGAAACGGAGCGGGAGCATAACCTTCAGAAACAGAAACGAAGCAACAGCATAACCTTCAGAAACAGAAACGGAGCAGCAGCATAACCTTCAGAAACAGAAACTAAGCAGCAGCATAACCTTCAGAAACAGAAACGAAGCAGCAGCATAGCCTTCAGAAACAGAAACCGGAGCAGCAGCAGCATAGCCTTCAGAAACAGAAACCGGAGCAGCAGCAGCATAGCCTTCAGAAACAGAAACCGGAGCAGCAGCAGCATAGCCTTCAGAAACAGAAATGGAGCAGCAGCATAACCTTCAGAAAAGCACTTCTCCTTACTGTGGGTGACTCTGGCAGCAGGCTTAGCAATGATGTGATCAGGAACATTACTTCTCCGTACACCCCCTTCATAAATAGAACCAGAGCAACAGCACAGCCTTTATAAAAGCACTTCAGGCTTAGCAACGATTTGTACACCCTTCATAAATAGAAACGGAATAGAGCAGCAGCGCAGCCTTAATAAAAGCACTTCTCCTTTACCACATTTTCCCCTCACTTTTGTGTTTAAAAGTCATGTTAGTATGTGAGGCACACAGGAGTCCTCCTTAAAGGAAAACAGGTCTTCAGCTGTAAAAGGGGGGGGGGGCGCTCCACCCCCCTCGCTCTATCGTTCTGGCACCTATGATATTTTTATGAGTTTAGCAATCTATCTCAAAAACTCTGTTGTGATTTGCATGTTCAGATGCTATCCTTATCTTTTATGCAAGTTTTCCTGCTTTACACTTGCACGTTTCTTCATTTTCTTCAAGAATGGCCTTGTGGTACAATCTACCTGGGGATTCTTGTCGACAGCAGCATCATATCAGCAGCGTAAAGTGCATCTTTAAGTTTATTTTATTTCATCCTGTTCACCTTTAGCTCTTCCCTTATTGCCTAGGCCAGAGACTACACAACTGTTTCATTCATGAGGGGCAAAAGGAATGTTTTTATACTTCCTGTCACTTAAATTCTTCCACATTTCCTGCAATAATATATTAGCCTGCATTATTCCTTCTGATACCTTCATTGTGCAGGTACCAGCAATAGGTTTGAAGATGTCTTATTTGTCCTCTGTTAGTATGTTACTTAATTCTGTCCTTTTAGCTGATCGCAGTTTATGGTAGTTAATTACAGATCATTAGCACCTCTGCCTGTTCATTTATTAATTCATCCCAAGCTGTGTACATATTTGATACACAGAAAACAGAAACGGAGCAGCAACATAGCATTCAGAAACAGATATGGAGCAGCAGCATAATATTCAGAAACAGAAACGGAGAAACCGCATAAACTTCAGAAACAGAGCAGCAGCATAGCCTTCAGAAATGGAGCAGCAGCATAACGTTCAGAAACAGAAATAGAGCAATAGCATAAACTTCAGAAACAGAGCAGCAGTATAACCTTCAGAAACAGAAACGGAGCTGCAGCATAACCTTCAGAAAAGCACTTCTCCTTACCATGGGTGACTCTGGCAGTAGGCTTAGCAATGATGTGATCGGGAACATTACTTCTCCACACACCCCCTTCATAAATAGAAACAGAGCAACAGCACAGCCTTTATAAAAGCACTTCAGGCTTAGCAACGATTTGTACAACCTTCATAAATAGAAATGGAACAGAGCAGCACGCAGCCTTAATAAAAGCACTTCTCCTATACCACATTTTCCCCTCACTTTTGTGTTTAAAAGTCACGTTAGTATGTGAGGCACACAGGTGTCCTCCTTAAAGGAAAACAGGTCTTCAGCTGTAAAAGGGGGGGGGGGCGCTCCACCCCCCTCGCTCTATCGTTCTGGCACCTATGATATTTTTATGAGTTTAGCAATGTATCTCAAAAACTCTGTTGTGATTTGCATGTTCAGATGCTATCCTTATCTTTTATGCAAGTTTTCCTGCTTTACACTTGCACGTTTCTTCATTTTCTTCAAGAATGGCCTTGTGGTACAATCTACCTAGGGATTCTTGTCGACAGCAGCATCATATCAGCAGCGTAAAGTGCATCTTTAAGTTTATTTTATTTCATCCTTTTCACCTTTAGCTCTTCCCTTATTGCCTAGGCCAGAGACTACACTACTGTTTCATTCATGAGGGGCAAAAGGAATGTTTTTATACTTCCTGTCACTTAAATTCTTCCACATTTCCTGCAATAATATGTTAGCCTGCATTATTCCTTCTGATACCTTCATTGTGCAGGTACCAGCAATAGGTTTGAAGATGTCTTATTTGTCCTCTGTTAGTATGTTACTTAATTCTGTCCTTTTAGCTGATCGCAGTTTATGGTAGTTAATTACAGATCATTAGCACCTCTGCCTGTTCATTTATTAATTCATCCCAAGCTGTGTACATATTTGATACACAGAAAACAGAAACGGAGCAGCAACATAGCCTTCAGAAACAGATATGGAGCAGCAGCATAATGTTCAGAAACAGAAACGGAGAAACCGCATAAACTTCAGAAACAGAGCAGCAGCATAGCCTTCAGAAATGGAGCAGCAGCATAACGTTCAGAAACAGAAATAGAGCAATAGCATAAACTTCAGAAACAGAAACAGAGCTGTAGCATAACCTTCAGAAACAGAAACAGAGCAGCAGCATAACCTTCAGAAACGGAGCAGCAGCATAACCTTCAAAAACTGAAACGGAGCAGCAGCATAGCCTTCAGAAACAGAAATGGAGCAGCAACATAGCCTTCAGAAATAGAAATGGAGCAGCAGCATAGCCTTCAGAAATGGAGCAGCAGCATAACGTTCAGAAACTGAAACGGAGCAGCAGCATAGCCTTCAGAAACTGAAACGGAGCAGCAGCATAGCCTTCAGAAACTGAAACGGAGCAGCAGCATAATCTTCAGAAACAGAAATGGAGCAGCAGGATAGCCTTCAGAAACAGAAATGAAGCAGCAGCATAGCCTTCAGAAACAGAAACGGAGCAAGAGCATAGCCTTCAGAAACAGAAACGGAGCAGGAGCATAGCCTTCAGAAACAGAAACAGAGCAGGAGCATAACGTTCAGAAACTGAAACGGAGCAGCAGCCTAGCCTTCAGAAACTGAAACGGAGCAGCAGCATAGCCTTCAGAAACTGAAACGGAGCAGCAGCATAGCCTTCAGAAACTGAAATGGAGCAGCAGCATAGCCTTCAGAAACAGAAATGGAGCAGCAGCATAATCTTCAGAAACAGAAATGGAGCAGCAGGATAGCCTTCAGAAACAGAAATGAAGCAGCAGCATAGCCTTCAGAAACAGAAACGGAGCAAGAGCATAGCCTTCAGAAACAGAAACGGAGCAGGAGCATAGCCTTCAGAAACAGAAACAGAGCAGGAGCATAGCCTTCAGAAACAGAAACGTAACCTTCAGAAACAGAAACGGAGCAACAGTATAGCCTTCAGAAACAGAAATGGAGCAGGAGCATAGCCTTCTGAAACAGAAATGGAGCAGGAGCATAGCGTTCAGAAACAGAAACAGAGCAGCAGAATGGCCTTCAGAAACAGAAACAGAGCAGCAGAATAGCCTTCAGAAACAGAAACGGAGCAGCAACATATCCTTCAGAAACAGAAACGGAGCAGCAGCATAGCCTTCAGAAATAGAAACGGAGCAGCAACATAGCCCTCATAAACAGAAACGGAGCAGCAGCATAACCTTCAGAAACAGAAATGGAGCAGCAGCATAACCTTCAGAAACAGAAACGGAGCAGGAGCATAACCTTAAGAAACGGAGCAGGAGCATAGCCTTCAGAAAAAGAAATGGTGCAGCAGCATAGCCTTCAGAAACAGAAACGAAGCAGCAGCATAACCTTCAGAAACAGAAATGGAGCAGCAGCATAGCCTTCAGAAACAGAAACGGAGCGGCAGCATAGCCTTCAGAAACAGAAACGGAGCAGCAGCATAGCCTTCAGAAACAGAAATGGAGCCGTAGCATAGCCTTCAGAAACAGAAATGGAGCAGCAGCATAGCCTTCAGAAACAGAAACAGAGCAGCAACATAGCCTTCAGAAACAGAAATGGAGCAGGAGCATAACCTTCAGAAACAGAAACGGAGCAGCAGCATAGTCTTCAGAAACAGAAACGGAGCAGCAGCATAGTCTTCAGAAACAGAAATGGAGCCGTAGCATAGCCTTCAGAAACAGAAATGGAGCAGCAGCATAACCTTCAGAAAAGCACTTCTCCTTACCGTGGGTGACTCTGGCAGCAGGCTTAGCAATGATGTGATCGGAAACATTACTTCTCCATACACCCCCTTCATAAATAGAACCAGAGCAACAGCACAGCCTTTATAAAAGCACTTCAGGCTTAGCAACGATTTGTACACCCTACATAAATAGAAACGGAATAGAGCAGCAGCGCAGCCTTAATAAAAGCACTTCTCCTTTACCACATTTTCCCCTCACTTTTGTGTTTAAAAATCACGTTAGTATGTGAGGCACACAGGAGTCCTCCTTAAAGGAAAACAGGTCTTCAGCTGTAAAGGCCCACCCGCCTCTCGTTCTGGCACCTATGATATTTTTATGAGTTTAGCAATGTATCTCAAAAACTCTGTTGTGATTTGCATGTTCAGATGCTATCCTTATCTTTTATGCAAGTTTTCCTGCTTTACACTTGCACGTTTCTTCATTTTCTTCAAGAATGGCCTTGTGGTACAATCTACCTAGGGATTCTTGTCGACAGCAGCATCATATCAGCAGCGTAAAGTGCATCTTTAAGTTTATTTTATTTCACCCTGTTCACCTTTAGCTCTTCCCTTATTGCTTAGGCCAAAGACTACACTACTGTTTCATTCATGAGGGGCAAAAGGAATGTTTTTATACTTCCTGTCACTTAAACTCTTCCACATTTCCTGCAATAATATGCTAGCCTGCATTATTCCTTCTGATACCGTCATTGTGCAGGTACCAGCAATAGGTTTGAAGATGTCTTATTTGTCCTCTGCTAGTATGTTACTTAATTCTGTCCTTTTAGCTGTTCGCAGTTTATGGTAGTTAATTACAGATCATTAACTCCTCTGCCTGTTCATTTATTACTTCATCAAGCTCGGTACATATTTGATACTATTCACTACATATTCATTACCTATTTATTCCAGCAATTTACACGTCTCTCTAGATGCTTTCACTCCTACATTCCTAACCATCACTGCAGTGAAAGGCCATCTTTGTTATTCTATCTGTACATGTTTCTTTCATGTGTATTATTTTAGCAGTTTATATCTTCTTTTGTTTGCTAACATTTTTGTTGCATTCTGTTTTCTTTCAGTACTTGTTCTTGATTAAATTTATCTTCTTTCATGTTTTATTGCTTCTCACAGATCATTTCCCTTACTCCCCAGACATTTATTTAGTTGGGTGTGTTTTTTGCTACTGTCAGCAAAACAGTGTGAGTGTTCCTGAAGGTACTATAAGACTTCTCCTTTATTTTTTATAGCACAGAGGATTTTCAGTTGTTTTATCTTCCTTATCTTATCTTATGTTCTAAAATCAGAGTTAATATTAGTATGATCTTTCTGTGCCAGCACTTTTATTGAGGTGTTAATATTATGGCAATTCAGTACTTCTACTGGGACATTTCTGAGTCTTTCATATCGTCCCTTTATTTTTCTCAGAAATGCAGTTCTAGACCATGGCTTGTGTGGTTTTGGGTTCTGTGATCTTTACATATCCATTACATCTTCTTTTTAATTAATTGGCTTATATTCATTTGTTTCAGAAAACCATTGAGATATTCCTTGTAAAGTTATAATTTCCTAACATAGAAGATCGTTGTTTCCCTGTGCTTGTTTACTTGTTCATGCTTAATACTTTATCTTCTAACTCAACTGATAGATTAAAAGCTTTATAATTTAGTTTCAGTGTTCTGTGTTATTTCTACTTAACAGAGTATTTCCACCTGTATTTACCAGTGTAAGGTAACCTTTTTTAACATATTCATCTCACGTTTTATGCCATGTGATTGTTTTTTCTCACCCTCAACACTTAGCTAATCTCTTTTCTCAAGAAATATACCTGCACTTATGTTCTGTCTGCTATTACATTCAGAGGTTAATTTTATTTATTTATTTATTTGCAATTTGATTACAGGGGAAGTCCACTAGGCCAAATTGATCCATTTTCAGTGGAGGCCTGGGGGGAAAAGCTCCAAGATGCATTATACAATTTAGATATAAATGATAGTTAATATTAAAGATTTTATGTAGAATAGTTACTCATAAATGCATTCAATATCATGCATGGTTAACAAATTCATTAAGCTTGAAGGTAGGGATCACACAGTTTCATTTGAGGAAAACAGATATGGGTTAGGTGTGGAAACAGTTTACATACAAACCTTTTAAGAAAATGTAAATATGCTTTACATACACACATCAACAGTAGAATGCTCTTTACAATATTTACAAGGTTGGGCTCTGTGAGGGTAGCTGTAGGAGGTGAGAGCTTAGAGAGAAGTTATAGAAACCGTTGAGAGCTTAGATAGGCTCATAGGAAGATAACTATGAGAGTTGTAGAGATTGGGAACCAGAGCGAGAACCCCCTTGTTTTAGGTTGGGTGAAGGCAGGTACATTTCCATTTAGTGGACAGGTGTTTGAATAGTTGGGTTTTGAAGTGTTCTGAGTTTGGTATGGTTCGTAGTGTGGAGGGAAGGGAATTCCATTTTTTGCCTAGTGAGAAAGATAGGAGAAGTTGGCCAGCAGGACATTTAGGTTTATGGATAGTAATTAAGTTCTGATTTTCAGATCTGAGAGCTCTGTCGGGTGTGTAAGGGGGAAGGATGGTAAGAAGACAAGTAAATTAAACACGAACTAGTAAACCAACACAGCTGAAACGGAGCAGGAAAAACGGTACTTCAAACGACCAAAAATATAAGGAAATTTATTAAAGTTTGTTAAAATAAAGCACTTTTCGTCTGGTTTAATGACACAGACTTCTTCAGACAATTACTTCTAAAAAAGGCTTGCTATATATACACACAGTTACAAGGAGAACGCAATCAACAGGCAAAAAGCAATTAAACAATTAAGCAATGAACTACTACGTACTGTTTTTTAAAAAGGCAGCCACAAATTCATAGCAGCAACAAAAAGTGATGCGTTAGCATTTGTTACTAAAACTATTTTGTCAAAACCACACCTATTAAATTAATATAACTTTGACTTCAGAAAAGCTAAAGACAAAAATGTAATTATATAATATTGACTATAAGAAACAGTAAAAAGTTACAAATGTTTAAACATATTTAAAAGTAATGGCATTATAAAAGGCTTAAGTGAATAAAAAACTAAGAAACTAAAAAATTAGTAAGCACAGAAGCATTTACCAGGATGAAGAGTCTACTAACAATAGACCTGTACAAACAAACTTGTCATCAACATAAACTCTTGATTTTCAAAATGCTGCTTATTGAGCAGTTTTCATTGAGACCAGGGGCGTTGAAGGTATTAAGTCTAATCTGCCAAAGCAGTTCTAATTCCTCTAATTTAAGGAAGGATGTTAGTTAGAGCGGGATATTTTGTTGGGTGAAATATGAGTCTATGTGCACTAGTGAGTTGGAGATAGTCTAGGTAGTTTAGGAGTTCAAGCCAATTCAGGGATCGTAGGGTTAGGCAGTGATGGGTTGTATTCTTAGATTTAAAGGCAAATTTAGAGATTTTGTTGTAGCAGTTTTCTAGTTTAGAGGTGATAGAGGAGGACAGGTTGGTTAGGAGAGGGGCTCCGTATAATAAGGAAGGACGAAGATAAGTTGAGGCCAGAGTTTGTCTGGTAGAGTTGGAGAGAAAGCAATTATTCCTATACAGCATACCTAGCTTTTGGTGGGTTTTCTTAATATTTTGTTGAATATGAATATCAAACTTGAGGTGTTCATCTACATTAATGCCAAGTAGTTTGGCAGAGGGGACTACTTCTATAGTTGAGTTGGTTTGACTATAGACTTTGAAGTTGTTTTTATCATAGGAGAGGGTCTTTGTGGGAGGGAATAATAGAATCTTTGATTTATTTGCATTGAGAGAGAGGTGGTTTTGGCGCATCCAGTTTTCAGTTGTTGAGAAGGCAGTTTAGGTTTTAGTGTTTTTTTCATTTATTTTTAGGTAGTCCAGTTATAAGTTATAGCCAGTAGTAAGAGTTTTGTTTCTGAGTCTCTTTGGTGCCTCATCCAGTTCTACCAAAAATACTTGTTTAGAGACTGACACTTCTTTAACACATAAATGAATGGGGAGTATGTAAGTAGGGGGTAAGTCAGTGGTATATTACATATATAAATAAGGGGTATGCCAGTAATATATTGCATATATAAATGGGAGTACATAATTGTTATATTACATATACAAACAGGGGGTATGTCAGTGGTATGCTACATATATAAACAGGGGGTATGCCAGTGACATATTACATATATAAATGGGGAGGGGGTGTATGTCACTTAATCAAAATATGTATTAGTCGAACAGTAATCAGCAAAACTTATTTTACAGAACCCCGGACTTTTTACCAGGGTTAGGAACTACTCACCCACCAGCACTCTAGAACAGACACCGCACTAAATCATTCCCACCCAAGTAGGGGGCTTCACACCTCCACCCCCCAGTGTGGGGGTGTGGACCCCCCAACTATATATACCAACTCCAAGATTGCATTACAGTGGGGAAAAGGGAAAAGTTGCAGTGATGGCCAGATGCTTCCTAATCCTGGGAAAAAGTCTGGGATTCGCTGAAATGGCTTTCGCTGATTAGTGTTGAATGAATACGTATTTGACAAATACATATTTCGATTAAACGATATAGACCCATAAATAAGGAGTATTTCACTGTTATATTACATATATAAATAGGGAGTACATCACTGTTATATTACATTTATAAATTGAGATTACATCAGTGTTATATTACATAAATAAATGTGGAGTACGTCAGTGTTAAATTATATGATCATAGGAAGTTACTAGGCTATTGGCCTTGAGGCCCTTATAAGCCTAGCCAAGAGTTTACCCCATGTTTAGACAAGTGAGCACCTGATGCCCTGTCCAGCAGGGACACGGGTGAAATCCCAGGGGTGTATTTTCTGTTTCCCATCCAGTTATCCAGGTTGATCTTAAAAAGGGGTAAAGAGGTACTGTGCTTGATGTGGAGAGGGAGTCTATTCCACAGAAGGGGGCAGTCCCTGGGACACAAATATGTCCTGCCAACAAGTCCTGTTGATGTCACAGACCAGGTTGAGGCCATGCTTGCAGGTAATTGAGTGAAGCTTGACTAGCAGGTATGCAGCAGTCCCGTCAAGGGGGGGGTCCGAGAACGCCTTGTATGCCAGACAGAAGTCATCTCTGAGGAGTCTGTATGATTCTGAGTAGAGGGATAGGGCTTTTAGTCTATCTGTGTATGGTAGATATTTGAGGCCCTGGATTCTCCTGGTGAGGAACCTCTGTGGTCTGTCCAGCTGCTGCATGTGCTTTGCGAGGTGTATGCTGAAAGGGGTGTTGTACTCAATAATGGGCCATATAAGGGAAGAATACAGAGATGTTATGACCTCCTTGTCTCTGGATGAGATACTCTTACTTATGACATAGGCCATGTAGAAAACTTTCCGTTAAATGGAAGTAACTTGGTGGTCAAAAGTCAGGTTGCTATCAACCTGGGAACCCAAGTCCCTCATGACTTATTGTTATGTTATATTATGTTATGTTATTAATGTGATAATTTGTGGGGACGTCACTCTCCCCAAAGGGGATGTTGCATTTTTTTGGTATTCAGCTTGAGGCCATCTTTCTGGCACCAGTTATTTGTTTGGGTGAGACCCTCTTGGAGGATGTCCACATCACTAGGGGAATTGATGACAGCACCCAGCTTGCAGTTATCTGCAAATTTAATCAGCCATAGCCCACTGGTTTTAACCTGCACCTCAGAAGAGTATATCCGTAATAACAGAGGTCCCAAGACCGAACCCTGGGGTACACAGCTTGTTACGAGTCTGCTGCTTGAGGTGGCTTCCCCTATTTTGACTAGGTGGGCTCTATCAGTTAGCCAGTTTGCTACCTATCTGTTAACATACAGATTGATGCCTAGTTGAGAAAGTTGATCTATTATGCTTGAGTTTGGAATAGTGTCAAATTATTTGGCCAGGTCAAGGTAGGCATCATCCCCTTGTCCATGGCTTTGGTGACTGTCTCAAAGGCAACCAAATTTAACAGACATGACCTCCCCTTGACGAAGCCAAACTGTGTGGGATCAAGTGTTTGGCAGTTGCCAATGTCCTTGTTAATGACGTCCATGATAATCCGTTCCATGGCCTTGCAGATCAGGCTAGTTAGGCTGATGGGTCTATAATTTCCCAAATCGGTGGACGCTCCACCTTTGTGCAAAGGGATGACAGTGGTGGTCCCCCACTCAGCTGAGATGAAGCCGGTACTCAGGCTTTGGTTGAATCAGGCACCTAATGGTGCTGCAGGTTCCTGCCTGAGTTCATGTAGGATGCAGCTTGGTATGTTATTGGGTCCCATAGAGGCTGTATTTTTTACCTTTGCAAGAGCACTGATGATCTGATGTTCTTCATCTCACATTGCTGCAGTCCTAACACTTGGGTAGTCCGCTGTCCCTCAGTCGGCCCGAATATCAGAGTATAAGGCTGACGTCGGTCAAGGCGCATTTGACTGACATCAGAACGTCAGGGTACAAATGCGCATGACCGACGTCATATCCTCAGTCTTTTTTGCCGCATGGTCCGATGCAGAAGCAGTGTTGCAAGTGCCGTTCGGCGTTCTGAAATTTTCGAATTGAGTTTCAGACCGAAGTCAGAGTTGGTTAAGTACCCCGTTGGGGAATATTTTGGTTTTTTCTTGCCTCAGTGGTTTACCGGATGTCAGAAAAAGTGAATAACTGTATTTCTTGTGGGAAACAGATACCGCATAGGGATTACCATAATTTGTGTATACCTTGTTTGGGACCTGAGCACGACATTGTTGGGTGTCGCTTTTGTGCTAGGTTCAATAAGCGCACTATAAAGCGAAGGTTGGATTGTGCCAGGTTGGTCTTTGGGAAGCGGTGCAATTACAAGATGCCGTCGGATGCTCCGACGCCGGCTTCCTCAAAGAAGCGCAAGGACAAGGCAGTTAAACCTAGGTTAGAGGAGTCGTCCGAACCGGACGCCGGTTCTTTAGAGGCATCAGTGGAACCGGTGGTTCCGACGGAGGCCTCTCTGGAGTCCCAGGGAGAAACTTTGTTTTTACAGGATGTGGCCTCCCAGGAGGCAGGTCAGGCTGTAGGGGCTTCTCAGATAACTGTACTCCCCTCCCTTCCTAAGGTGTCTAGGCCCTCTCTTTCTGCTTCCAAGGCTTCTCCTAGAGGCAGGTCTAGTTTAGCTTCTGTGGGTGTCACTCCTAGTTCTTCAGGTTCTGTGCCCAAGAAGCACATGCTTAAAATGGCAGAAGATTTAATTACTTTAATTAGAGGCTCTATGCCCTCCTGATAAGAGGCCTAGGATGGAACCAGTGTTGGGGATTATGAGCAGGCTTCGGATGTGTCTGAGTCTTCGGCTGAAGACTTGCAGGAGTATTCTCATTATTCTGATTCTGATGTGGATGATTCTACTCCTTCTGCTTCTCCTCCTGAGGATTTTTCTTTTTCAGAGACCCTTCACTCCATGAGAGAGCATTTTAAATGGCAAGGTCAGGACTTCTCTGATTCCAGGAAAAGGCTTAGGCATTTTTGTTTTACCCCAGCATAGGCCTTTGGCTATACCTCCTGTTCTGAATGTGGTGGAAGATGTGTTTGCAGAGGCTTCTCTTAATCCTGATTCTTTGCCTCCTGCTCCTGTTAAACCAGATAGGTATTACAGGGTGCCTGAAGCTCATAAGTATCTTTTTAAGAGTCCTAGGGCAGACCCAGAAACTGTTAGCCAGGGGCTTAAGGGTGTTAAGGCTTCTGTTGTCAAGAATCCAGTTCCTGCAGATAAAGAGGCCAGGGCCTTGGATAGATGGGGAAAGAAAGTTTATACTTCTTCCACTTTAGCCATGAGAGCTTTGAATTGCCAGTTTCACATGTTGAAATATCAAAATTATCTCCTTTCACAGTTGAAATCTAAGGTTGATGCTCTGGCGGAAGGTATTGATTGTAAAGAGTTACAAGATTTAGTGCATGTTTCTGAACAGGTGGGTAAGCATTCTTTGCAATGTGGTTTTGATGCTGTACAGGCCTCGTCTAGGGTGGCTGCCACTGGGTCAGTTCTTCGCAGGCATGCCTGGCTGAGGGATCAAAATTTATCTGACCATGTTAAAACTAGGATTTTGGATGCCCCTTTGCAATCTGATGTCTTGTTTGGTTCTCCTGTTGAGGCAGTTTTAAAGAAAATGGAAGACAAGGCTAAGTCTATGCAGACTGTTAAAGATTTTTTGCAGGTTCAGCCTCCAAAGTTTAGTAGAAATTGGCCTACTAAGGGGTGGACGTATCCTTCTTATGATTCCCAGTCTAGGGGTAGATCTAGACGTGGCAGGGGCAGAGGTCAGGGCTCTTTCAGGCCTAGAACAGGGAGTTCTCCTGCACAGTCTTCGGGTGAGGGCAGGGGTCAGTCCTTTCGTAAACAGACCCAATGACCTACCTTTTCAGCTGCCAGAACCTTCTCGCCTGGCAGCACCTTTGGGAGGAAGGTTGGCACTTTTCAAAGGACATTGGAGTTTGATTACCCAAGACAGATGGGTATTGGATATCATACATCACGGTTACAGGTTTTATTTCCATACCTTGCCTCCTTTCAAGGGCATGCCAGACATTCCTCCTCAACAAAGAATAGAGGCTCACAAGCAAATTTCTCTGTTACTCCAAATAGGGGCCATTCAGCCGGTTCCTATGCTAGAAAGGGGCCTAGGATTTTATTCTCGCCTGTTCCTTGTACCAAAAAAGGGGAACACGTGGAGACCAATTTTGGATTTATCTATCCTCAACACTTATCTGGACATTCCCAAGTTCAAAATGTTGACGTTACAACAGCTTTTACCTCTGCTGGGCAAGGATCACTGGATGGTAACTTTGGATCTCAAGGAGGCTTACCTTCATGTTCCTATCAGGCTAAGTTGCAGGAAGTATCTGCGTTTTCGGACTGGGCCTTCTCACTATCAGTTCTCTGCATTGCCCTTTGGCTTATCTACTGCGCCCAGAGTATTTACGAAAGTTCTGGCTCCAGTGATAGCTTTCTTCAGGCTAAAAGGAATACAAATCTATCCTTATTTGGACGATTGCCTGATTCTGGCTCAAGGAAGGGACGAGCTTCTTCGTCATTTGGAATATGTGATAGCAGTGCTAAGATGCCTGGGGTATTCTGTGAACGAAATAAAGTCCAGTCTAGTACCCTCTCAAGACATGTGCTTTCTGGGTGTAAGACTGAATACAGCATCCCAGATGGCCTTTCTAACCCCGGACAAACAAAAGAATCTTTCCCTTTACTTCCATCATCTATCTCTTCAGTCCGGGCTGACTGCAAGGACAGTCCTTCAAGCCTTAGGGTTCATGGCATCTTGTATTCTGGTGCTTCCCAATGCCAAACTGCATATGAGGAAGTTGCAATGGTATCTCAAAAATGTATGGACACAGCACTGCCAGGATCTGGACACTGTCATTCAAATAATACCTTGCATTCAAAAGGAATTTTTGTGGTGGGCTCAGGAATGTCACCTAAACAAGGGACTCTCTGTGACCCGGCCAGAGGCGAGTCAAATTTTAACGACAGATGCCTCAGACAAAGCTTGGGGAGCTCATCTAAACGGAAAGTGGATACAAGACAAGTGGCCTGTCAGACTACTGCATCTACATATCAACTTGAAGGAGATGTTAGCAGTCCAGTTTGCATTGATAGCTTTCAAGGATTTACTTCTTCCAGGGCAGGTGTTGATTCTAACAGACAACACAACTGTCATGTGGTACATCAACAAGCAAGGGGAACACATTCTTATCCTCTATGCAGGCAAGCAATGATTTTGTGGGAGACTGCTCTCAGTTTACAACTAAGTCTTCAGGCAAGGTTTCTGCCGGGAGCACAGAACTCCTTAGCAGATGTGTTAAGCAGACATATCATGGATCCCCACGAGTGGAAACTGGATCTTCATGTATTTCAGAAATTGACAGTGTCCTGGGGAACTCCAGACATAGATCTGTTCGCTTCTCCACTAAACCACCAGCTGCCAAAGTTTTGCACGAAGAGGTTTCATCCCACAGCTTGGAAAGTGGATGCTCTTTCTTTCAGTTGGAAAAATCTTCATGTGTATGCCTTTCCACCTCTGCCTCTTCTCCCAAAGGTACTTCTGAAGGTCAGACAGGACAAGCCAAGGATGATTTTGATAGCTCCAGATTGGCCTCGACAGCACTGGTACCCATTACTGAGAAGTCTAGTACGGAAGCCTCCATGGCCTTTGCCTTTGATTCCACATCTGTTGTCCCAGGAGGACAGTCATTTGCTCAATGTCAAACTTCACTCTCTTCACCTAACAGCCTGGCATATTCTGTTTTAAACCATAGAGGGTCTCAACTTCCACAACAAGTTTTGAATGTGATTTTGGAAGCTAGAAGGCCTAGTACAAGGAAAGTGTACGCAGATAAATGGAAGAGATTTTTATTTTGGAGTGCAGCTAAGGATTTGGATGTTTCTGAGCCTGATTTAAGTGTGGCTCTTCAATATCTTACTGAGTTATTGGACAAAGGTTTGTCCTTCTCTTCTATTAAGATTCATGCTGCAGCAATTTCAGCTCACTACGACTGTGACCCACCATTGTTTTCTCATCCTTTGTTCAAGCAATTTCTTAGAGGGCAAAGAATATAAGACCCCCACGAAGGGCTCCTACTCCTGCTTGGGATCTCAATTTTGTGTTGGAGAAACTCACTCTACAACCTTTTGAGCCTGCAGCTACTGCTGAGTTGAAATATTTGTCATGGAAGACTGCTTATTAGTTGGCCATTACCTCTGCAAGAAGGGTTTCTGAATTGCATGCCCTTATGGCAGTTGAGCCTTTCTTAATTTTCCATAAGGATAGGGTATCTTTACGTACTAATCCTTCCTTTATGCCTAAAGTGGTTTCTAGTGTGGCTTTAAACCAAACTATTCATTTGCCTACTTTTTATGCAAATCCCCAAAATAAAGGGAAAAGATTTTGCACACTTTAGATGTACACAGGCAGTTGCGATATTATTTGGACAGAACTAAAGGGTTCAGACAATCTCAGCAGTTATTAGTTTCTTTTGCTTTGTGCTCTCAGGGCAAGCCCGTGTCAAAACAAACTATTTCTAAGTGGATTGGATTTTGCATTGCTTTCTGTTATTCCCATCATGGCAAAGAGATTCCAGCTGGGATTAGGCCTCATTCCACTAGGGCTACTGCCACTTCAACAGCTTTTTGAGGGGGTGGCTACTAAGGATATTTTGGAGGCAGCCACTTGGAGTTCAGTGCATACCTTCTCTAGGCATTACCACCTTCCACTGTACTCTAAATCCAGGGCTGGTTTTGCCACTGCTGTGTTGCAGGGCATTTTGGCAGCTCCTGCTTCATTATAGTTTAGCCATCCTCCCTTACCTCTGCTTTGGGATTCTACCCAAGTGTTAGGACTGCAGCAATGTGAGATGAAGAACATAGTACAGTTTTGTACCTACCATAAATGTAGATGTTCAAGATCCACATTGCTGCAGTCCAATTTACCTCCCTCCTTCCCTCTGTAGTTTGAGGTGGTTGTGTGGGTTGGGTTATCCATCTGAGGTATATTGTGTATATTGTATATATTGTATATATTGTACATATTTTTGGTGTTAGGCTGGTTGGTTGTTGAGTTGTTGTCTATGGGTTTTGACCTTTCTTTTTAGGGTCTTCTGACATCTGGGGCAAGAAAAGACTGAGGATATGACGTCGGTCATGCGCATTTGTACCCTGACGTTCTGATGTCAGTCAAATGCGCCTTGACCGACGTCAGCCTTATACTCTGATATTCGGGCCGACCGAGGGACAGCGGACTACCCAAGTGTTAGGACTGCAGCAATGTGGATCTTCGAACATCTACATTTATGGTAGGTACAAAACTGTACTTTCCTTAGATATACGGGGAAGGGGGCAGGTATGGGGATGTGCTGATTTAATGACGGCAGGGATAGAGGGGTGAAATTTTCACTGAATCTGTCAGCCAGCAAGTTTGCTATATCTACAGAATTTGTATATGAAGTGCTATTGACCACCAGTTCTGAACAGATCTGGGTGCTTTCGTTGTGGTTGTGGACATATGTGAAGAAAGCCTTGTGATTGTCTGTAGTAGACATAGCCAATTTGGACTCAAAGTTTGGTTTGGAGGATTTCACTAGTGCTCTTATTTGCTTGCTCAGGCTAAGGAGACATTGCTTCCAATTGGGCACCTTCTTCTTCTTGGTCTTGGACAGCATTTTTTTCCTTTTGTTATAGAGTTTATTTATTGCAGATGTCCATCAGACAGGTTTACTCTTCCTTGCGGAGGATGATTTAGTCCTGTCAGGTATTCCTGATTCTGTGCATCTATATAAATGCTCGTATAGTGCTTTGGTGTAGTTTTGGATATTGGTGCCAGTTCCTACAGAGGGGAAGGGGGTTGAGAAGCTGTTTATACTGTAATCAGCTTTGGAGAAGTTTTTATGTCTGACCCTAGCTAGAGGGGGGGTTGGAGGAGATGGTGACTTCAAAAGTGACTGCTTTATGGTTGGATCGTACCAGGGAGGATGATACTGTAGGGATGCTGCAGTGGTTACTCATGTTGGTTAATACCAAGTCCAAAATATTATCGCCTTGCTGTTCCAAGACGTTTGCATTGAGAAAATCAAGGAATCTCTGGGCATTTGTGTTGTGGCATGAATAGTTCTCCCAATGGGTAGTTAAAGTCACCCAGGATCAGGGTAAAGGTTGAATATTGATAGATTTGAACAGGTGCAGATAGGTGGATTGGGCATCTTCAGTCAGATTTGGGGGCCAGTAGCTAGCTGTTATTTGACTAGGGGTCTTGTCAATGGTTAACTGCACTTGGAGTGTCTCCTGTGTGTCATACTGTCTGACCAGGGTGAAGGAGTTTTTGTCTATAATATATATTGAAACTTCACCTCCATTGGCTTTACTGCCCACAGTTTGGGGTCTGAATGTATGATAGGATGAGTAACTAGGCAAGGATGGGGTACGCTCCACAGCTTTGAACCAGGTATCTGTGACTATACAGATGTCAGCATTTTCCAGGGTAAGGAATGCTTGCAATTAGTGCATTTTAATGTTTAGACTCCTAGCATTTAGCAGCATGACCTTTAATTTCTGTTTTGTTGAAATGTTTATGTTGGTAGTTTTAACCTCATCACTTTTCCTAAAAAAGGCACTATGGGGGAGCCAAGATCTTTTGCCAGAAGCCTGAAGCCCAAGTGAGACAAATGCAGGCCATCTGTGGCAAAGCATTGTGGTCTGTCGATCATATCTTCCCAGGCTGTCAGGTACTGGATCCCCCTGGAATGACACCAGAAACTAAGCCAATTGTTGAAGTCAGTCATTTTCTGTTTGCATTGAGGCATCATTCTGAGTGACGGTAGAATGCTGCTTAAGACCATGCACATACCTGCCTGGGGCACATAATCAGCAAGCTCAATCATGTCTCCCTACATATAGTCCAGGGCGGTACGTTTCAATCATTCATACCAACATGGAGTATGACAGAGTCATAACAGTACCTGTTGTTGAGAGACTTGAGTGCGTATGTGATATGGCAGATTCTGGCCCCTGACAGGCAACTAACAGTGACTTTCTCCGTATCCAGCATGGTGTGAGTCACATCTGTGTGTCTCACAATGGAGTCTCCTTTGACTAATATGTTGGGTTTATGGTTAAGCCTTAGTGGCTGTGAGACATAGGTGTGTGGACTATGAGTGGTATGTGGTGTGGAGGGCTGTGGAGATTGCGTGTGTTTTTGCCTTGGTGGTCTCCTTTGTTTGGGTGTGTTTATGTTGAGGACCTCCGCATATGTGGGTGTAGATGTAGGTGGTATTTGAAGGGTAGTGATTGTGTTGACAAACTTCTTGGTGCCAGATATACTGGCTTGAGAGGGACTCCAGGTTCCTAATGTAATTGCATCTCTCACAAATTGCGGTGTGGTACATGGTAGTAGTAGATGGTTGCCCGTGTACATGAGGCAGTTGCTACACTGTCCCAGGATGCCCATATCAACCAGACTGGCAGGAGATATTGTCCATCTATATTTGTCAGAATCTGAGGGAGAAAAGCCAGGGAGAGCTAATGGGTAAGTCTAAAACGCAAGTGCTTAAACCAAAACCAAGAGGCTTAGAATAACACTTACAATTTGGACAGGCTATAAACAAGCAGTAATAATTGCAACAGAAAAGATGCAATTGAGCACTTTAGAGAACAAGCAGCAAGTATCAGGAAAAAGCAGGAAGAAGTAATAGTAGGAGGAAACACAAGTACAGAAAAATAAAAGGATCTGAATAAAGTGTTTTTTTATAAACTGGAAAGGGAGAGAGGAGGAACAGAAGATAATTCAAGGTTAAGGAGCTAAGGGGTTTGGCCTTCCCAAATGATCTCTGTATTAGGTAGAATGAGCTAATGAGATGGGATTGGGTGGAGTGTCACAGATCAAATTTACAGTAGGGGCGGGCAACTGTAAAAGCCACCACCAGGACTGCATTTTTGTAGCTCATCTTGGAGAACTTTGTCATATTTTATTGAAGTAATTATGTTACTCAGTTTGAAGTTATCAGCATACTTGATTATTTAGAGCCCATTTCCACTGTTATATATGAGAAGAGCAGGCCAAAAATATATATCTGATGTCAATTTTCATTCTTTCTTGACTGTTGGGTTTTGGTTCCATCCGCAGAACCGACTCAGCCGTTATATCAAGCTTGTGCCAGCCAGAAACTCTCAAGCAAGACTACCCATAGTGCCTCTCTTCCCTTCCCTTGAGATCTCCAGCTGTGCTCTCTGCTAAGTGCTATATATATATATATATATATATATATATATATATATATATATATATATATATATATATATACACACACACACACACACACACACACACACACACACACACACACACACCCATATATATATTTACAAATGTTGGTCTCTTTAGCTCTAAACTTGTTACTTAATTAATTTTTTCTTGTTACCACTATAAATTTTTGAGTGTGAGTGCTGTTTGTTTCCCTTTTACCTTTTTGGTAATACTTGTCTTACCATCATTGGTGTAGACTTTTCCCTTCCCTCTTACCTCTGGTTGTTTGTCTTTTCGGCTTTTCCCAGTTGCCACAGCGGACCTCCAGTGCGCTAATGATTGGCAGTTGATTTTTATGGTGCCGAGTTGCCAGCCCGATGCCCAACCTTCAATGAAGGCACGCCCATTCATGCATGTCTTTCGGAGGCCACTCGACCACGGGGAGGACATGCAAACTCCACACAGAAGGCACTCCAGCCGAGAATCGAACAGGAGAACCTCTTGCTGTGAGGCAACAGCGCTACTGCTGTACCACCGCGGTTCCCTCTTACCTCTGGTAATTCTTTAAATACCGTTGTTGATATTCTCTTTTCCCTCCCTTACCCCTTATGGGTATTTCCTTCAACTACCTTTGTTGGTACGACCTTTCTTTAAAAAAAAATGTTTTTCTTTACTCCTCTTTCTCTTATTTATTGTGTGTGTTTATGAGTATGTTTGTGTCTGTGCACATGCCTTGTTGTTTAACTTTTGAAAGATGTCTGAAAAGCATAAAGGAACTATAGGTTTCAAGCAGTGCGAGAAGTGTGGAAGAAAGATGCCCAATTCGGATAGACATCTTTCTTGTGTGTATTATTTGGTTGTGCCATATTTAGAGATTCAACTGACTTGTGAGCTCTACAAGGGTATCAGTGCTCAAACCCTTGTAGAGAGGTTAAACAAATTGATCCTCAAGGGGCTGTTAAAATGCCCTTTTGGTGAGGCTTTGTCTGAGGTGGAGACATCTAAGTCTCCCCCCCAAAAAAAAGAGGCTAAAAAGAGGTGCCACTCCATTCCGGTGTCTGCTAAATCTCAAGAGGCTAAATCTTCTAAGGTCCAGGTCTTGACTCATACCTTGGAAACGAGGCCTAAGATTCCAAAATTGACACCTGCTACTGTTTCGACACCGAAGCCTGTAACTTCCACCATGGTGCCGATAACTACTGAACCTACGAAAGTTACCTCGGTACCGACCCCTTCCTCAGTACCTATGGCCCTCTTGACACCAACAATAGTTTCCCAGTCAAACCGGTCACTTCCCCCCAGCAACACAAATCATTGGTCAGCCAACCATGGTGCCGAAGGCCGAATCAATACCCAGGACTAGGTACTCTCCATTTATCGATTCCTTCTTTGGTCAGTAATTGAGTCTCTTTACTGAACATCCAGAATCACCATCGGGGATGTCCATCTGTCCCACCAGGAGTCTTTCAGAGCTTGATGTAGTCAGATTAGTGGATCAGCTCTTGGCGGCCAGAGGTCTACATGCCCCATCTAGGACCTCTTTCCCATCCGGAGCTGAGGTTTACTCTCCAAGGACTCCTACTTATCTTCCTCCTTCAACCAATTCACAGGTTTTGGAGCCTTTGACTTTGACGCTCACGGTGCTGACTACTTCGGTTCCAATGGTGGACCTCACCTTGGTCCCGGAACTGACTCTGTGATCAGTGACTCTGTTGGAGCCAACCCACCCGTGGGACTGTGACTTGGCTGCTGGCTCCAGGATCCTAGTTTGGCTCCAATTTTTTCCACAGTGCCATTGTCTCCTTCTGTAGAGATGGGCTTGTCAGAGTGGGTGGACCCTAGCTCTGAGATTATCTTTCTTGGTTCCGGGCTCCCATTCCTCTTCGAGTGGGCCTACCTTCCAGATTATGGAGAGAGCTGTCGCCTCAGTAGGCTCACAGTTGGCACCATCCACATTGGAGTGTCACATCTATCTATCCTCTGTCTCGCAGCTGTCACATTCTGCTACATCACAGCAGCAGGCACAAGAGCAGCAAGACACCCTGCTGCAGGGTACCCTTTCTTCGGAGTCCTCCTCGGACCATCCCCCTGACGAGCCACCCCGTAAGAGTTTGTGCAAGAGAAAGCACATAGATTCTTCAGAAGAATCAGTCACTGAGGATACAGATTATGTTGAAGGGGAAGGGTCCCCATTCTCACCCCCTGAAGATGTCTCCTTGGGAGACATCCTGGAAATCTTAAAACAGAGGGGTGCTTGGAAGTCCACAAACCCTTCCTCTGCGGAATCTGTTTTCTTGCGGGCTTTTTGTGCCCGACTTTCTACTTCTTGGGTGAGTCCACCTGCTGATGAATTGGTCAAACTCATCATGCAGCTTGTGTGGAAGGCTTCTGACACTATAGAGCCAATTCCCCAGAGATCAGACAAAATTCTCTCCACACCTGAACATCAACATTACTGGGCTAAAGGTTTAGCGGTAGATGCTGTGGTGGTGGTGGCTGCCACAAAGAAGGAACTCGCTGAGGAGAGTCCTGCTGTCCATCCTCCAAACCGAGAGTGTCGGGCAATGGACAGATTCAGGAAGTGGGTCTATGTGTCAATGACCTTTGCCATATGGTCATTGAATTTTTTGGCACATTTCATGAGTCTTCAAAGGGACTTGATAAATGAGCTTTCAGGAAACTTGGCAGGGACAGTGTCTGGCGAGGTACGCAATAAGGTCGCCTCCAAGCTTGCCACCCTAGAATCAATCTCCAACTCGTCCATGTGGCTTATTGCACTTACAGCCAAAGGGACGGCTAGGGCAGTGGGTACAGGCGATGCCATTAGGCATCACGCCTGGATGTGCTTATGTGACTTCACGGACCCTTTCAAGTCTTCCTTTGTCAATGCCCCTGTTGATGCTACATCGTTGTTTGACCCAAAAGTCAGAGATACATTAGCCAGGTGTGAGAAGCAAGGAAAGACCCTTTCTGCTGTGGGCATGCATTTTTCCACTCCTCAACGACCTTACTCCAGGAATCAGAGGAGTGGGAAGATGCGGTTCAGGAAGCCCCAAGGGTTTTTTTGGGACACACGTGATGAGCTCATCAGGAAGACACCCCTCCCATGGTAGATGGGGGTTTGTGTAACCAGGGTTCCAGAGATTCTTTCTCTGGACAACCCAAACAGTGCTCCTGAGCAGTGGCCGATTGCTTACCACTGGAAGATTTTATCTGCACCATTTAGCCTGGCAAACAATAACATCAGATTCCTGGGTGCAGACAATAATTACCAGAGGTTACAGTATCCCCTTCACTCTTTATCAAGGACCACAAAGGTGAATCCCCAATGTTCCATGCAGTCAGAGGGATACAGCAGCACTAGAAATTCAAAAGCTCCTTCAAAAAAGAGTCATCCAAACAGTCCCACCAGACCAAATAGGATCTGGATTTTACTCAAGATTCTTTTTAGTGCCAGAAAAGACAGGGGATGGCAGACCAATCCTAGACCTTAGTGTTCTGAACATGTTTGCTCAACAATCAAAATTCTGGATGGTCACAGTTCAGTCTATCCTTCCTTTTTTGGAGAAAAATGATTGGATGTGGTCTATAGATCTTCAGGATGTATATTACCACATAAAAATGGACAAGCACTCCAGAAGATACCTCCGCTTCCATCTGGGCTGGAAGCCAGTCATTATTAGTTTCGAGCACTGCCCCCAGTGTGATATTTTGACAACTGGCTCCTCACCGCCCCACCAGGCATCTACTACTTTCTGCCTTGCACTCCATTCTATGGCTTGCAGAGTTCTTAGGCATTTCAATAAACAGGGAAAAGTCAATACTATCCCCCATATAGGACATAGAATTCATCAGAGCAACACTAAATACAAGATTCTGCATGGCTGCTGTGCCTCTCCACAGACTACTCAGGTTGAGGTCACAACTTCAAGTGATACTCTGTCAAGGCAAAGTTCCAGCTCGTCTGGTCTTACATAACTTCTTGGGTCCATGGCAGCAACAGGCACCCTAGTTCCTCTGGCAAGGTACCACATGAGGTAGCTTCATTGGCTGCTGGCATCACAGTGGTCTCTGTTAACACACCCAATGTCCCATCCAGTCTGCATAATCAACAGATGCAAGCAGAATTTATATTGGTGGATGAAGCCAGAAGAGGAATTATGGAGCCGCCCCTTTACACCCTCTCATCCCAAGGCCGTAGTGACCACGGTTGCATCCCTGATGGGGTGGGGGGAACATTTTAAGGGAAAAAACAGTCCAAGGTACTTGGTCCCCTCAAGAGGCCAATTTGCATATCAGTGTCCTAGAACTGAGGGCAATGTTCTTAGCGCTGCAAGCATTTGAATCTGCCCTCCCTTTGGGGACAATTGCTATTCAATCAGAAAACATGTCAGTGGTCTGGAATGTCAAAAAACAGAGCAGAACCGAATCCTGCTCCTTATGTCAGGAAGCCCTAAGAGTTTGGCAGTGGGTAAACACCTCCAGTCGCTTTCTGATAGCAATGCACATTTCAGGGAATTCCAACGGGATTACAGACAAATTGAGCAGATGCATACTCCTGCCCCACAAGTGGTCTCTCAGTCCCAATGTGACAAAGATCTTTCATTGATGGGGTCAGCCTTGCTGCAATCTGTTTGCAACTCCCATAAACCACAAATGCAGCAGCTAATTTGCCCGAATCCCCACTTGTGGGGAATCCCTGAGAGATGCTGTCCTACATGTTTGGCACCAGGGACTACTTTACGCCTTCCCACCAATCCCCTTAATCCCCCAATTTTTTGAAGATAGCTCAATGGTTGAGAAGCAAAGTGATCTTCATTGCTTTGTTTTGGGCCCATCAAGTCTGGTTCCCCTTTCTCTGGCCTCAACTAGTTCACCGCCCATGGTCTCTGGATCCTACTCCAGATCTATTGTATCACCCGCAGGGACTAGTCCATTCCAATCTACAGATCCTCAAGCTGACGGCTTGGTTCTTCCACTACCAGTAATTGCTAGGCAGAGTAATTTATCTTCCCCAGTACAAAAGATACTTCTGGCTTCTCATAAACTATCCACCAGAAAACTTTACCATAGTAAATGGAACAGATTTGTGTTTTGGTCTCAGGAAAAAGTAATTGACCCTTTTTCAGCCTCAGTTGATAAGGTATTAGAATATTTATCAGTCTTATTCCAATCATGAGCCTCTGCTTCTACTATTAGAGTTCATTTATTTGCTATTTCAAATTTTCATAATGGTTTCAATGACCTTTCTCTGATGCCTCATTGCCTTTGCAAAACCTCTCTAAAGGGCATCCTACATTTGAAACCACCTTTTAGGGACCCCACTGAGCCTTGGAATTTAATGTTAGCTGTACAAAGTTTGGTCTATCAGCCCTTTGAGGCAACAGACACCTGTGATATCAAATAATTGTCTTGGAAAACTGTATTCTTGATAGCCATCAAGTTGGCCAGAAGAATATCAGAATTGCAGGCTGTGTGTGTGAAACACCCATATATCATTTTTCACAGAGAGAGAGTATCACTTAGAACTAACCCTTCTTTTTTCCCAAAAGTAGTATCAGTCTCCAATATTAATCAGTCTATAAATCTACCAGCTTCTTCCCAAACTTTTCAAACAAGGGGGAATATTGTTTGCATTTGCTGGGTGTATATAGACAACTACATTTTTATCTAGATAGAACTAAATCATTTAGGAAATCAGACCAAATGTTCTTATCCTTTTCAAGTACTCAGTTGGGCAACCAGTTTCCAAAGTGACAGTATCAAAATGGCTGAGAGATTGCATCACCTTTATTTACGACCAAAATAAGCTGAACTTATCAACAAAAGTTAGGGCTCATTCTACCAGATCAGTTTCCACTTCAGTAACCTTTCACTCCAGAGCCTGTTTGGATGATATTTGTGGAGTGGCAACTTAGGCTACCAACCATATCTTTATCACTCATTACAAAGTGGATACAATCACTAGGGGAAGAGCATCTTTTGGCTCTATGGTACTCAGGAATATCCTTCCTTAGGGCCTCCCAGGGCATAAGTAGCTAGGGACTCTGTCCCAACAGTCAAGAATGAATGAAGATTGACAACATCAGATAAAGAAGTTATGTTCTTACCATAACGTTCCATCTGGCCTGTTGATCTTCATTAATTCTTGACATCCCACCCTCCTACCCCCTCCAAAGACTCCTGGAATTTCAGAACTAGTCCTGGACTTCTAGTAGGGCAGTTCCTCAGGCAAAGCTTCCACATTTTTATATTATATGGGTAAAACTCTATCTGAGGGGAAGGGAAGAGAGTCACTATTGGTAGCCTTAGCTTGAGAGTTTCTGGCTGGCTCGAGCTTGATATAACGGCTGAGTCAATTCTGAGGACGGAACCGAAACCTAACAGTCAAGAATGAATGAAGATCAACAACACAGATGGAACGTTATGGTAAGAACATAACTTCTTTTTATTTACATATGCTTACTGGGATAGCCTGACTGATTCAGCAAAAGCAAACCCCTTTTCAGCAGAGGCCTGGAGAGTAAAACTCCAAAAGAGGCTTCCTTTTGATAGTCCAACTAGAAGAGAAAGATAAACCCCAAATCCCCACCATGACTTGTTTTCTGTAGTTAATCTTTTACCTATGAAATATGTACAGCTTGACATTTATTGCTATAAATTTATCATTTGCTCTTTTATGTATAATAGTGTCAAGTGCCTTAGCAGAGTCAAGATAAGCAGGATGCTTTGGAGTCCCCTACAAGTTTAATAAAGTCAAAAAAGTCTAATATTTCCAGGTTTTCTTGTTCTGTCTGTCACACTTCACAAATGTAATTAATGCTTTGTAATCCCACATTTTTTCATCAATTTCCAAGTTGCTGTTTTTCTTCCTGTTGGTCATCTCCCAAATTCAGTCTCTGGTTAATTTTTAATGTATTCCTGGTTCATACAGTCAGCTCTTGTGCTTTTTTCTGTCTCTCAAGCATTTTCATTTGGAACTTTAGAAAAAGTTTCACTGACATGGTCTCTCTATGGGCTTTATTATCAGAAGGATAAGAAGCAGAACCCCCTTCTGTTTGATAGCTCACTTTTTATTGGACCAACTTTGTATTATTTCCTTAGCATTTTCTGATTCAAAAAGAGATTTTGACACTCCAGAAAAAAATATTCTGAAAATAAGTGGATACAGCTGCTTGAATTTCAAAACTGCTTCTCAACATTCCCTGATTGCTGGAATAAATTTGCTCTTCTGCCTGGTGTATAGTGAGTACTCATTTTCCACAAACACTCTGTTGTGTCCCACTTTTACTACTTTGTCCTTCTGCCACAGTTTTATCTGAATTAACTCTTTCTGCTGTTAGGATTGTATCTTTACTATTAAAGGTCTGGGCTGCTTTCTTATGGCCGGGTTTGGAGCATACGCATGATGCACCATTTGAATTAACAACTCCTGCTGTGAAATACCAGTCTAGTTGCTTATTTGTGCTTTCGTAAAACTAATACAGTTTGTTATTTCCAGTTTCTCTGTCACAGCAGAAAATCTTAGGTTTTCTCTATGTCTGTGTCCTGTAATTCTGCCATTTTTTTTGAAACCTCTCTTCTTGAGCAGTTTCATACTTAGCCAGCCTTTTCTTCATTTTTGACGTCTGATTTTTGCAGTTTTGTCAGCTCATCTGAATATCTATTTAAAGCTTCTTCCATTTTCCAACCTTTTGCTATTTGCATTGATGTATTCCTTTAGTGTTTCATTTTTTTAATCAGCTCTGAGCGCATTTGATGTATTTTAGATTACTGGAAGTTGTGTCTTGCACTAAAACTGGAGCTTGAACTGCTTTTTGCTGAACAGCTGCTGGATTATTCCCAGCCAGTGTTTTCTCCTCAACTTATATGATTGGTTTTCTTTCACGTTCTCCAAATTTCTTTTTTGCTGGCTTTCAGGCAGTGCACTTAACCAGTTACTGAGACTTGCCCTGAAAGACAAATTCACTGTCTATCATTTCTGGGATTCTGTTTTCATACTGGGAAAACTGAGTTTAAGCTGTTACTCAGTGTGCAGCCATCTTGGAAGTCAAAACTTTGTGGATTATAATTTAGTTATTTAGGAGACTGAAGACAAGCAGCAAATGAGGAACACTGAGCAGAGACCTTTACATGCTCTGACTGGGAGCTCTGGGCAGCCATTTAATTGTTTAACAACAGTACAGACAACAAGAGAAAGAATGAGGCCAGTTGTAAGAGTTTTGCAAACAATGGGATCTCTATAGACAGGTATTTTGTTTGGAACACATTTGTTATGCCTTTAAGCTTCACTGTTAAAGATACTTAGGATGTGAAGCTTTTTGTGAGATAACATTTGAAAATTATGCATTATCAGAAACATTTGTAAGACTATGTGCCCATAAAGCTTTTTGTGAGCCCTGAAAGAATTATGTTTTTTTTGGTGCAAGACGTTTACACAAGAAAAAATATGTAGTTTGAAACTGTTAACATTGAAGAAATGAATTTAAGTAAGTACTTTGAACAACATTATTGTGCTGTATATGAAATTTAAAAATTGATAGCAGAAATGTTTGGACTGAGTCTTGGGATAGGATTGTCACTTGTTAGGAACTTTTCCTGACAGTCAGGAAATCACACTGTCTGTCAGGAAATCCAGAAAGCATGGTCTGTGTCAGGAAATGCAGTTAAGAAAGGTACTTAAAATAATTTTTTAATCTTTCTAAGAGCTAATGCAAAAAATAATAGGGGAACTAAGGCCCCAAATCAAACATTTTATGAAGGGCAGGAGACATTCTGCAAAATCAGGCACATTTGAGAGATAAGATGCTGTTGTGCCATAGCAGCTGTTCATACAGCTATGATTCCTTCTTCATTGGAGTGACTGTAAAATCTCTGTCCCTGCTAGTGTGCTTTGAGGGCACCAGTGGTTGAAAGTAGCAATAGTGGCTTTAATTCCCTAGTAAAAGAACAAAGAGAAAGAAAATCCTTCTATGTGGCCCACCTAATCACAAAAGGGTTCGCATCCAGATTGAACGAGGTTATTGGGCCCCTCTATGCATCACTCATCAGACCCATCATAGAGTACAATACCCATTTGGGATGTACCTTACAAGACACCTGCAACAACTGGAAAGACAACAGAAGTACCTCACCAAGAGGATCACTGGCCTCAAGCAGATGCCCTATGCAGCTCGACTGAAGAAACTCCAGCTGTAATTGGTTGCATACCACCTACCCAGAGGTGATCTCTGCCTGACATACAAGGCCATGTCCAACCCAGAATTGATGGACATGCTCCACCTAAAGAAAACCATATCCCCTCGAGTCAGACGCTCCAGGGATCTAAACCTCACCACAACAATAAATAGGATGTGCTGGCGGGATAGATTCCTGTCCCAGAGACTTCCCATGCTCTGGAACAAGATTCCAATCTACATTAGGCAGAGCTCCTCGCTAACCCTTTTCAAGAGAAACCTTGACAAGTGGATGAGAAACAGAAAGTTTACCCCAGGGATCACTTCAATGGCTCTGCTGGACAGAAGCTCAGGGAACTAATCTAAGGGGGCGGAGAAAGCCAACACATTCTGGCTAGGCTTATAAATGCTTTTGGGTAGATAGCCTAGTCCCTGCCTATGAACCTATGAACCTGTGCAGTATTAATCCTTCATCAAATGATGTTTCCTGTTCATGGAATGCACAAGATTCAAAAGGCCAGATGTTGCCTTACCAGACCCATACTGTTACATATGTAACATACGTAGGTCCCCTGTGTCATGTTGGATGTGCATGGAATGCACAAGATTCAAAAGGCCAGATGTTGCCTTACCAGACCCATACTGTTACATATCTAACATACGTAGGTCCCCTGTGTCATGTTGGATGTGCATGGAATGCACAAGATTCAAAAGGCCAGATGTTGCCTTACCAGACCCATACTGTTACATATGTAACATATGAGGTCCCCTGTGTCATGTTGGATGTGCATGGAATGCACAAGATTCAAAAGGCCAGATGTTGCCTTACCTGACCCATACTGTTACATATGTAACATACGTAGGTCCCCTGTGTCATGTTGGATGTGCATGGAATGCACAAGATTCAAAAGGCCAGATGTTGCCTTACCAGACCCATACTGTTACATATCTAACATACGTAGGTCCCCTGTGTCATGTTGGATGTGCATGGAATGCACAAGATTCAGGCTTGTTGGCTGTTGGTGAAGCACCCTCCAAGAGGAAAAAACGCTGAGAGAAGAAGGAAGCCACTTTTGAGATTTTAAGTATTTTTTCTCTGTTTATTTGCTAAGTTTTTCTGCATAGCTGCCTAGCTTGAGCATTTTCTGGCTTGTTAAACTTGATTTCTGTATTAGTAGCTGTATTTAGAGCACAACCAAAAGCTGTTTGCTGAATTTCCTGTTTGCACTTAATTTTAAATCATTTTTTTCTTAAAACTTGCATATTTTCTGTCCTTGACCTAGCAGTCTTGTGTGGGGTCATTTACTGCACTGTTATAACTTGATATTACTTGTTAACCTCTGCTATCTCTGTAAAAAACAAAAACAAAAAAAAATCTTGCTTTTTTCCCACTTTTCTGAGAGTTAAAAGTTCAGTTACAGGCTTGCTGTTCCTGAACTGTTTGAAAGTTTCTGTGAGGCCATTTTTGCTTGGGCTGAAGGAGGGTCTCTGTGTTCATCAGTGGCAGTGACTAACATTGAGCAGCTTCCCTGCCCCCCGTGGAGGTGGTTACTGACTTGAAACTGTAGTTTTATTGGCCACTAGGGGTCATTTCCATAACTCCTTCATCTTCCTCTCTTAAAACCTAGTTGCCTCGTGGTTTGAGCGTCTTTTCAGGCTTGTTGGCTGTTGGTGAAGCACTCTCCAAGTGGAAAAAACGCTGAGAGAAGAAGGGAGCCACTTTTGAGATTTTAAGTATTTTTTCTCTGTTTATTTGCTAAGTTTTTCTGCATAGCTGCCTAGCTTGAGCATTTTCTGGCTTGTTAAACTTGATTTCTGTATTAGTAGCTGTATTTAGAGCACAACCAAAAGCTGTTTGCTGAATTTCCTGTTTGCACTTAATTTTAAATCGTTTTTTCTTAAAACTTGCATATTTTCTGTCCTTGACCTAGCACTCTTGTGTGGGGTCATTTACTGCACTGTTATAACTTGATATTACTTGTGAACCTCTGCTATCTCTGTTAAAAACAAATACAAAAAAATTATCTTGCATTTTTCCCACTTTTCTGAGAGTTAATAAAGTTCAGTTACAGGCTTGCTGTTCCTGAACTGTTTGAAAGTTTCTGTGAGGCCATTTTTGCTTGGGCTGAAGGAGGGTCTCTGTGTTCAGCAGTGGCAGTGACTAACATTGAGCAGCTTCCCTGCCCCCGTGGAGGTGGTTACTGACTTGAAACTGTAGTTTTATTGGCCACTAGGGGTCATTTCCATAACTCCTTCATCTTCCTCTCTTAAAACCTAGTTGCCTCGTGGTTTGAGAGCGTCTTTTCAGGATTGTTGGCTGTTGGTGAAGCACCCTCCAAGAGGAAAAAACGCTGAGAGAAGAAGGGAGCCACTTTTGAGATTTTAAGTATTTTTTCTCTGTTTATTTGCTAAGTTTTTCTGCATAGCTGCCTAGCTTGAGCATTTTCTGGCTTGTTAAACTTGATTTCTGTATTAGTAGCTGTATTTAGAGCACAACCAAAAGCTGTTTGCTGAATTTCCTGTTTGCACTTAATTTTAAATCGTTTTTTCTTAAAACTTGCATATTTTCTGTCCTTGACCTAGCACTCTTGTGTGGGGTCATTTACTGCACTGTTATAACTTGATATTACTTGTGAACCTCTGCTATCTCTGTAAAAAACAAACAAAAAAAAAAAATCTTGCTTTTTCCCACTTTTCTGAGAGTTAAAAGTTCAGTTACAGGCTTGCTGTTCCTGAACTGTTTGAAAGTTTCTGTGAGGCCATTTTTGCTTGGGCTGAAGGAGGGTCTCTGTGTTCATCAGTGGCAGTGACTAACATTGAGCAGCTTCCCTGCCCCGTGGAGGTGGTTACTGACTTGAAACTGTAGTTTTATTGGCCACTAGGGGTCATTTCCATAACTCCTTCATCTTCCTCTCTTAAAACCTAGTTGCCTCGTGGTTTGAGCGTCTTTTCAGGCTTGTTGGCTGTTGGTGAAGCACCCTCCAAGAGGAAAAAACGCTGAGAGAAGAAGGAGCCACTTTGAGATTTTAAGTATTTTTTCTCTGTTTATTTGCTAAGTTTTTCTGCATAGCTGCCTAGCTTGAGCATTTTCTGGCTTGTTAAACTTGATTTCTGTATTAGTAGCTGTATTTAGAGCACAACCAAAAGCTGTTTGCTGAATTTCCTGTTTGCACTTAATTTTAAATCGTTTTTTTCTTAAAACTTGCATATTTTCTGTCCTTGACCTAGCACTTTTGTGTGGGGTCATTTACTGCACTGTTATAACTTGATATTACTTGTGAACCTCTGCTATCTCTGTAAAAAACAAAAACAAAAAAAAATCTTGCTTTTTCCCACTTTTCTGAGAGTTAAAAAAGTTCAGTTACAGGCTTGCTGTTCCTGAACTGTTTGAAAGTTTCTGTGAGGCCATTTTTGCTTGGGCTGAAGGAGGGTCTCTGTGTTCATCAGTGGCAGTGACTAACATTGAGCAGCTTCCCTGCCCCCGTGGAGGTGGTTACTGACTTGAAACTGTAGTTTTATTGGCCACTAGGGGTCATTTCCATAACTCCTTCATCTTCCTCTCTTAAAACCTAGTTGCCTCGTGGTTTGAGCGTCTTTTCAGGCTTGTTGGCTGTTGGTGAAGCACCCTCCAAGAGGAAAAACGCTGAGAGAAGAAGGAGCCACTTTTGAGATTTTAAGTATTTTTCTCTGTTTATTTGCTAAGTTTTTCTGCATAGCTGCCTAGCTTGAGCATTTTCTGGCTTGTTAAACTTGATTTCTGTATTAGTAGCTGTATTTAGAGCACAACCAAAAGCTGTTTGCTGAATTTCCTGTTTGCACTTAATTTTAAATCGTTTTTTTCTTAAAACTTGCATATTTTCTGTCCTTGACCTAGCACTCTTGTGTGGGGTCATTTACTGCACTGTTATAACTTGATATTACTTGTGAACCTCTGCTATCTCTGTAAAAAACAAAAACAAAAAAAAAAATCTTGCTTTTTTCCCACTTTTCTGAGAGTTAAAAAAGTTCAGGTACAGGCTTGCTGTTCCTGAACTGTTTGAAAGTTTCTGTGAGGCCATTTTTGCTTGGGCTGAAGGAGGGTCTCTGTGTTCATCAGTGGCAGTGACTAACATTGAGCAGCTTCCCTGCCCCCCGTGGAGGTGGTTACTGACTTGAAACTGTAGTTTTATTGGCACTAGGGGTCATTTCCATAACTCCTTCATCTTCCTCTCTTAAAACCTAGTTGCCTCGTGGTTTGAGCGTCTTTTCAGGCTTGTTGGCTGTTGGTGAAGCACCCTCCAAGAGGAAAAAACGCTGAGAGAAGAAGGGAGCCACTTTTGAGATTTTAAGTATTTTTTCTCTGTTTATTTGCTAAGTTTTTCTGCATAGCTGCCTAGCTTGAGCATTTTCTGGCTTGTTAAACTTGATTTCTGTATTAGTAGCTGTATTTAGAGCACAACCAAAAGCTGTTTGCTGAATTTCCTGTTTGCACTTAATTTTAAATCGTTTTTTCTTAAAACTTGCATATTTTCTGTCCTTGACCTAGCACTCTTGTGTGGGGTCATTTACTGCACTGTTATAACTTGATATTACTTGTGAACCTCTGCCATCTCTGTAAAAACAAAACAAAAAAAAAATCTTGCTTTTTCCCACTTTTCTGAGAGTTAAAAAAGTTCAGTTACAGGCTTGCTGTTCCTGAACTGTTTGAAAGTTTCTGTGAGGCCATTTTTGCTTGGGCTGAAGGAGGGTCTCTGTGTTCATCAGTGGCAGTGACTAACATTGAGCAGCTTCCCTGCCCCCCGTGGAGGTGGTTACTGACTTGAAACTGTAGTTTTATTGGCCACTAGGGGTCATTTCCATAACTCCTTCATTTGTCCTCAGAGGAGTGGTTTAAGGCAGTAACTTGTAGTTTATTGGCCATTTTGGGTCATTTCCTGTCTTTTCCAGCCCCCTGCTATAAAGCACGCTTTAGCGTGCATTAGCGCGATTTAGCGCGGAGTTGCCACTGTTGCACACTAGGGCAGCTCCGGTTAAGCAGGTTTAAACTATTCAGGCTACCTAAAGTCCACTCTTCAAATTTTCCCTTAAAACTACCTTCCTCGAACTATACTACTGATCTAATCAGCGTATCCTATAATTAAAAAGATCATCTCTACTTGACTCCAAGTAGACTATTCTCTATCTGTTAAACATAGCACTTGCTCCTACAGTACTTATTACATTGATACGGCACTCTTGTCATAGATAGTACCCCAAAAAGGCAACCCCCCATTTCTCGGTCACCCACGTCCCCCGGAATCTTTTTTAAAGTTTTTTGTCTATTCCTTCTAGCATGTCGAGGATCAGTTGCTAGTGTCCTCTCCTGCTCAGCTGGTGAACCTGGGAATATTGAGGCAATGTTACAATTGCCTCATGTACACAGACAACCCTCTCCTCCTCCCACAAAACACAAATACATGCGAGAGATGCAATTATACGGCCAAACTGGAGGCTGAGCTCTCTCAACATAGGACTGGCAAGACCAGTCAGGAGGAGAAGGTTACCACATACACTATAGACCCAGTCTCACATAGTACCATTACAACCTCAAATCATACACATAAACACACAAAGACATACTCGGAGGCTCTGATCAAAAATCTACCAAAACAGCAGAGGCCACCAAAGCAGACACCCAAACAACCACCACCTCAGAACACAACACCTGCAACACATAGACCTCACAGTCAGAGTGTCAAACAGTCACAGCCCTTAAGGCCAAACACAATGCCAGACACACTAGTCATTGGTGACTCCATAGTCAGACACACTGACATGCCGCTCACCAGACTGAGTAAGGAGAAGGTCACAGTAAGCTGCCTGTCGGGCGCTAGAATCCGCCACATAACGCAAGCACTCAGGTCTCTCAACAGCAGGTACAAATATGACTCAGTCATTGTCCACGCTGGAGTAAACGACCTGAGACGTACCTCCTTGGACTACATGAAAAGAGACATTGAGGAGCTCTCTGATTATGTAGCCCAGGCAGGTATGACCCTGACCTTGAGCAGTATCCTACCTTCACCAAGAATGATGCCACAATACGGAGATAAGATGATCAGCTTTAACAATTGGCTTAAACACTGGTGTCATTCAAAGGGGATCCAGTGTCTGTCTGCCTGGGATGACATGCTGGACAAGCCACGCTGCTTCGCAAGGGACGGCTTGCACCTGTCTCCCTGGGATTCGGATATTGGCAAAGGTTCTTGCCACCCCATAGTGCCTTTTTAGGCAAGGCTCAAATTCTAAACCTACCACCCTAGAACACAAAAAGGAAAAAACTAAGGGTAATGCTGCTCAATGCCAGAAGTCTAAATCTCAAAATGCACGCACTCGAGGCCCTTCTCAGTATGGAGAACATCGATGTCTGTGCTGTGACAGAAACCTGGTTCAAGGCTCCTGAGAGCACCCCAGCGCTATCAGGTTTTACCTCATATCATGCGTTCCGGCCCCAAAATCCAGACAATACCAAGAAAGGAGGGGGGTATCCATATTCATTAAGGACACCCACACCTCAAGACTGGTGGCAACGCACGATGCATTGGAGACCATCCAGGTGCAATTAACCATAGGCAAGACTGCTCTGCAAATTGTAGCATGTTACAGGCCACCCTCACAAACTCAGGAACCTCACATGGCCTTCCTGAAAACACTAGAGGGGATAAATGTATCACCAAACACCATCATACTAGGTGACTTCAATTACCCTAATATAGACTGGGATCACTACTCAAGCCCAAACACCCTAGCCCAAAAGTTCCTGGAATTCATAAACTCAAATGCCATGGAACAACTAGTCACCATCCCCACAAGAGGAGATAACATACTTGATCTCATCATCACGAACATGGGAGCACAATGTTCAACACCGGAGGTGTACCCCTCACTGGTGAGATCAGACCACAAACTAATCTCGCTGGAGGTCCTCATCCCACCCCCACCTGAAATAAAAAGACCACAGTAAAGAACTTCTCAAAAGCCGACTTCACACTTCTAAAGACTAGTGTGGTCTCCTTTAAGGCCCCCGCGCTGGCGGAAAACAGTACTCAAGCCGCTGAATCACTTACAAATGCCTTCTACCAGCACCTGCAGGACTGCATGGATAAGGCAATCCCAAGCAAAACAAAGAGTCTTTGTACCAAAGGCAAGCGTCCAGTCTGGTGGACCCCAGCCATAAACAAACTCTACAACAAAAGGAGGAAGCTACTACAAGATAGAGCAAAATCCTTAAAAGGTAAGACACCCTTGATCACTATAAGTAAAAGACTAAGAGCTCTCATAAAATCATCCAAAGCAAATTTCGAGAGAAAAATAGCTAAAGACTCAAAAGACAATCATAAGGCCTTCTTTAGCTATGTTAGAAACCTGGGAGGAAACTCCCAGATATGCTCAGAGCTAGTTCAAAATGATGTGAAGATTACTGATCCTACAGACATTGCCAACATACTGGCTGACAGGTTCAGTGCAAACTTCTCCCCTCCCCCAAAGGAGAGATATCTATACCAAATGATTGCAGCCCCCAAACATCTCCAGCGCCCAAGTGAGAACTGCTCTCTCCAAAGCAAAAACACAGCATCCATGGGACCTGATGGTGTCCCCGGCTGTGTGCTCCATGAACTCAATGAGGAATTAAACCCACAGCTAGGACAGCTGTTTAATCATAGTCTTACCTCTGGATACGCACTCCAGGAGTGGCGCACTGCAACTGTGGTACCACTTCACAAAGGCGGTGCCTCCACCGACCCTGGAAATTACCGCCCATTAGCTTGACAAGCCTTATCTGCAAAGCCATGGAGAGGATCATAATGGACCTCATAAATAAAGACATAGGGAATTTGCAGACTTTGGATCCAACCCAGTTTGGCTTTGTCAAAGGCAGATCATGCCTTTTAAACTTGGTTGACTTTTTGAAACAGTCACCAAAGCCATTGATGAGGGAAAGGCAGTCCATACAGCCTACCTCGATCTGGCTAAGGCCTTCGATACAATACCCCACTCGGGTATCATTGAAAAACTCATCAGCTTAAATGTCAACCTATACATCACAAGATGGGTTGCAAACTGGCTGAGTGACAGAACCCACAGGGTCAGAGTTGCTGGCGCCATGTCAGACTCAAAGCCTGTCACAAGTGGTGTCCCACAGGGCTCAGTCCTGGGCCCACTCTTGTTTGGCATCTACTTTTCCAGTACAAGCAAACACAGGAGGGTTATGGCTGACAAAGTTTGCAGATGACTGCAAACTGGGCCATAGTAGAAAACACATCTGACACAGATATCCTTCAGAAGGGTCTCACAGAAACGGATAACTGGTGCCAGAGCCACGGCCTAAAGTTAAATGCCAAAAATGCATAGTCATACCCTTCGGGAAAAACAAGGTTACCCCTAGCTACCAAATAGGTGGCAATCCACTGAGCACAGAAGAAGTTATCAGGGACCTGGGGACCCAGGTTGATAGTAGTCTGTCATTCGACACCCATGTAGCTAAAGTAGTTAGGAAGACCTGCTACATTGCCCACCTTATCATGAAGGATTCTCATCTAGATCAAGGGAGGTCATAGTCTCCCTTTACTCATCACTCATCAGACCAATGATTGAGTACAATGCCCCATTCGAATGTATCTGACCCGACACTTGCAGCAGCTGGAGAGGCCACAAAAGTTCCTCACCAAAAGGATAAAGGGTCTCAAAAATCTGTCCTATGTTGCCCGACTGAAAGAACTCCAGCTCTATTCAGTCGCACCGCTTGCTCAGAGGTGACCTTTGCCTAACATACAAGGCCATGTCAAACCCAGATTTGATGAATATGCTTCACCTCAAAAATCTAGATCCATCAGAGCCACAAGGGCGGAGACTTAAACCTTGACACGGCTATTAATAGGACGTGCTGGAGGGATAGATTCATCACCCAAAGACTCCTATGCTGTGGAACAAAATCCCGGTACATGTGAGGCAGAGCACCTCGCTGGCCTTGTTCAAGAGAAATCTTGACCAATGGATGGGAGATCGCAGATATACCCCAGGGATTACCTCAGTGTCACTGCTCGACAGAGGCACAGCAAAATAATGGGTATAGTTCCCCATACTAAAGGGGTGGCGTAAGCCACAAAACGATGGGCTAGGCTTGTAAATGCCCTCGGGCAGATAGCCTAGTATGAACCTATGAACCTATGAACCTATGAACAAGATTCAAAAGGCCAGATGTTGCCTTACCAGACCCATACTGTTACATATCTAACATACGTAGGTCCCCTGTGTCATGTTGGATGTGCATGGAATGCACAAGATTCAAAAGGCCAGATGTTGCCTTACCAGACCCATACTGTTACATATCTAACATACGTAGGTCCCCTGTGTCATGTTGGATGTGCATGGAATGCACAAGATTCAAAAGGCCAGATGTTGCCTTACCAGACCCATACTGTTACATATGTAACATCGTAGGTCCCCTGTGTCATGTTGGATGTGCATGGAATGCACAAGATTCAAAAGGCCAGATGTTGCCTTACCAGACCCATACTGTTACATATGTAACATACGTAGGTCCCCTGTGTCATGTTGGATGTGCATGGAATGCACAAGATTCAAAAGGCCAGATGTTGCCTTACCAGACCCATACTGTTACATATCTAACATACGTAGGTCCCCTGTGTCATGTTGGATGTGCATGGAATGCACAAGATTCAAAAGGCCAGATGTCTCCTTACCAGACCCATACTGTTACATATGTAACATAATGAGGTCCCCTGTGTCATGTTGGATGTGCATGGAATGCACAAGATTCAAAAGGCCAGATGTTGCCTTACCAGACCCATACTGTTACATATGTAACATACGTAGGTCCCCTGTGTCATGTTGGATGTGCATGGAATGCACAAGATTCAAAAGGCCAGATGTTGCCTTACCAGACCCATACTGTTACATATCTAACATACGTAGGTCCCCTGTGTCATGTTGGATGTGCATGGAATGTACAAGATTCAAAAGGCCAGATGTCTCCTTACCAGACCCATACTGTTACATATGTAACATACGTAGGTCCCCTGTGTCATGTTGGATGTGCATGGAATGCACAAGATTCAAAAGGCCAGATGTCTCCTTACCAGACCCATACTGTTACATATGTAACATACGTAGGTCCCCTGTGTCATGTTGGATGTGCATGGAATGCACAAGATTCAAAAGGCCAGATGTTGCCTTACCAGACCCATACTGTTACATATGTAACATACGTACGTCCCCTGTGTCATGTTGGATGTGCATGGAATGCACAAGATTCAAAAGGCCAGATGTTGCCTTACCAGACCCATACTGTTACATATCTAACATACGTAGGTCCCCTGTGTCATGTTGGATGTGCATGGAATGCACAAGATTCAAAAGGCTAGATGCTGCCTTACCAGACCCATACTGTTACATATGTAACATACGTAGGTCCCCTGTGTCATTTTGGATGTGGGATTTTCTGCGATGTTATTTGAAATGTTGCTCAGTATGATGGGTCCAGAATTGTTTGGGTCTGATGTGATTCCTTCCCTTGTCACCACCCTTACTCCCACCCCTTAAGAATTGTTATTCCTGTAGCTTGTCACCAAAGATCAAAGGCAGGTCGTCATACGACTGACTACAGATTGGGTGCCTCAAGAAATACATTGCTATGTCCAAGACATGTTATCACATTTAATGTTATTGTTTATATGCTTCTTTCTTTGTTTACTCAGGGATGAGTCTGAAAATTGGCCATTGGAATCAATGATCTACCCTGGTAAACCAGTTTAAAATAAAAGGATAATCACCATTTCACATTATTTTGTTTGTAAAGCAGATTTATGCACTAAGCATTTTCCATATATATGTTACTCACATAACTGTATTAGTAACCAAATTTTAAAAGGCTTGAGTACAGAACATCAACATTAATCTTATTCAAACAGGAATTAATAAAATGAAAGCAACAAAAAACTTGTTTTTAGCTGGGCTTCATCTCCCACTCCTTCTCAACTGTCCTCACTCCATCTCGTTATACAGTTTCTCCAAGGTCACCCCATAATGGAGTAAATTTAGGTATCTCAGCAAGATGAATGTTGATACGCTCAGCTTACTGTGAGTTTAATGATTCCTGTTTTAGACTTCTCATTCTGATTGGATGCTGGCAATGTCTAAACAGTCCTTAAGATCATCTCCTGTAGTGTTTTTCTGACATTCAATCTAATTATGTCTGTAAGATGACAGTCTGTCTTTTGAATATGCCACTATTTTTAAAATAGCATGCCACATTAATCTGTCAATTTTGTAATGGTTTGAATCAAAGTTATTTTTATTTGTACACATACTGTATTATTTTTCATCTAATCTTTTAACCAACATGTTATTCCCCTCATAACTTTAACTTTCCTTTTAAATTTTCTTTAGAAAATATCTTATTTTACAGACTTACTGAATAAAATATTCACAATCAGAAGAATTAATGCAGTTTCTCAGATATGTGACTGAACTAAGCTATAAAGCTATGGTACCTTGCTGGCTAGGCTTACGTAGGCCCTTGGGCCGATAGCCTAGTACCTACCTATGAACCTGTGAACTGCAGCATAAAATTCAGAGAAACTCCTTCTTTCAAAAAAGTTGACATTGCACATGGATAACTATAACAAAAAATACAAAACCAGTATTTTTAAGATACTCTCATTTCTAAGTGTACTGCCCCTAAGAAACTTCCTTACAGCCTGTGTTCTGCAGTTTCATTCTCTGAAACAGCCTCTTATTGTTAAAATGGGGGAAATAAACTACTTTGACAGTTCCCACTTTGTTGCAACAGGAGTCATTAAGGAGCTGGGAACCCCAATGTCTCTTAACAGTCAACAGCGATCCATAAGAATTATTATTGTTTGCACACTCATCACAATGAATACTTCCAGGTTGCATGTGTCGATGAGTGTACAGCATCATCATCATTATCATTATAATCATCATCCTCATCAACAACATCAACCCCTTTTTTTCCCATTTTATTACATGGGGTCAGGGTGTTGTATCAACCGTTGCCATCTCTCTCCATTCAATGCCGCTGTCCTACTTTCTTTGACACTCCTGACTGTCGCAGGACATCTGTCACACAATCCATTCACCTTTTTGCTTGACGCTCATGTTTTCTCTTGGCTTCTTCCTGTCTGTCCCAAATCATCTTCACCAGATTGTCATCTGCTTTTCTACACACGTGCATGAACCACTGTAATCGCTGTTCTGTTTGATCTATTCTGCAGTTGAGGCTACATTGGCTTCTGCTGTTATGTCCTCATTTCCTCATCTGACCCACAGCGTGCATTCTACCATCCATCTCAGGCATGTCACTGCCATCACCTCTAGCTTCTTCACTGCTCTGCTTTTACTGCCCAGATTTCTGTACCATATAGTAGTACTGTTGCACAGCTGTTTTATTCACCTTATTTTTCAGCTTTTTTGGCATATTTCTGTCATATAATACAACTGAAATCCTGTGCCAGTTGGCTGCAGCCCCCCTGATTCTAGCTTTGACCTCCTCATTCAGACTTCCCTTTTTCTCAACCACCCTCCAAGACTCTTGAAGCTGGTAAAGTGTTCCACTGTCTTCCTTCCATCTCATTTCTCAGTTTCTTCTGATTTCCCCCATTTTCTGCCATTACAACTGCCTTATCTGTACTCAGTTTCATCCCATGCGCCTTCACTTTTGCATTCCATTCCCTTATCCTTTGCTGAAGTCTTTGCTGAGAGTCTGCCAGTAATGACAATCATCTGCATACACCAGCTTTGTTGATCTGTCCCCTTTAGCCTGTTTGCTGATATAGTCCATCACCAGTATGAACAACTGTGGACTCAGTGCTGAACTCTGATGCACACCCACTCCCACTGGAAACCCCTCTTCTGTGTGACTCAGCACTGTTCGCACTTGAGTAATTGGGTCCTTGTACATAGTTTGCAGTAATTCTGCCAATATCTGTAGGACTTTGACCCACTGCTCAAATCAGCTTTTTTGGAACATTGTCATATGCTTTCTCCAAGTCTAAGAATGCCCAGTTGGACCCTTTCCTCATCTCTAGCTTCTTCTCAAGTGTCTGTCTCACTGCAGACATCAGGTCATTCATGCTATATCCTGCTCTGAATCCAAACTGCTCATCTTCCATCTTATTTTCTACTACTCTGCATATTAATCAATCACTATTTCCAGAACTTTCATGCAGTGTGAAAGGAGTTTGATCCATCTGTACTGCCCACAGTTGTGGGTGTCCCCTTTGTTCTTGAACACTGGTAATAGTATGCTTATTCTCACTTATCTGGGATATCCCTTTTTGTCCATATTGCTGTGAGTATCCTCAAGATCCATTTCTCGCGTTTCACTCAACATCATTATCATACCTGCTGTGATTGACCTCATCTGAGCCTGCTGCTTTTCTTGATTTTATTTTCCTTAGTGGTGTTTTTACTTCTTCTACGTTGGGCTCCTCCTCTTCTTTCAGAGTAGGCTCTGTCTGGGGCAGTACAGCTGCTGTCAAATTTTCTTCAATCAGAAGCTGCTTCCGTCTGCCTTTGGTGTCCTGTGGACTGGTGAGCAGGCTGATTCTTCATGCATTGCTTATGAAGGCTGTCTGACTGCCTTCTTTATCCCTCTGTATTTGCCTAGCAATCTGATATAGTTTCTTTGTGCCATATGTTGAGTTGCTTTCTTATATGATTTCAGTCCTGTTGACCTGATGAGTATACATTTACCTAAAATAAATTTAAAAACTAGCAGAAATGTTTCAAAAAATGCTGTCATTGGAGTAGCTGTTTTAAGTTTGGATTTTTGCTTCATGACCTTCCTTAGTTACCAAAGAATAAAGTCTGTTAAATGTATCCAGTGTCCCACCCCTTGTCTTGACAACATTAGTAAAATGATTCTGTCAGGCATTAAGAGAAAACCATAGTCTGATGGTGTTTTTTCACCAGTTTTTGACACTGTTGTCAAAGGAAGGCACCCTGAGGGTATCTGTTTCTACACAGTGCGTTTACCAAAATAAATAATCTCCAGTTAAGACGTTAAGTCTAGAAGCCAAACTTAATGTGCTTCCTTTCCCTTTTAGTAGTTACAGAAAGCCAGTGATGCCATGGAAACATGCAAGACTTTTCTCTTATTTTTGTCTGCTAAGTCTCAATATTTCCAGGATTCGGTACATATTTCATATATTTGACTTTCCTCTTTGTGAGTCCATCACTAGTCTGGATGTGAGCACCTATGTTTTTTTTTTTGGCTGTAAAACAAATTCTACTGAGGTGGATAGAGAGATGAGGACTCATTTTCTTTCTTATACATACTTCAAGATATCTGCAGAATTTTGCTGTTATGACTGCAACTTGTACATCTGCACTGTATTTTGATATATATAAACTGTGTGGGTTTTTGATATAAGAACAGTAAAAGTTTAAATTATATACTACAAGACTCATAATCTAAGGAGACTTCATTAAATGAATATATCATAGCAGGTCTATGTCAGATGATCAATTTTCTGAAACTCAAAAAAATATCAAATAGAGCATATGATCGAGTTTCTGAAAACTCGGATATAAAAAAAATCTACTGTTGTTATGTTTTTGCAGGGGGGGCAAACCCCCCTACACCCCCCACACCCCCTGCAAATTATATATACCAACTCCGAGATTTGAGGAAAAGAGTAAATTTCACAATCCTCACTGTACTGCTCCATTCAAAAGCTTCAAGTTGTGAAAAACTCGATCATATGGCATCGACCATTTTATTACATGGGGTCAGGGTGTTGTGTCAACCGTTGCCATCTCTCTCCATTCAATGCCGCTGTCCTACTTTCTTTGACACTCCTGACTGTCGCAGGACATCTGTCACACAATCCATTCACCTTTTTGCTTGACGCTCATGTTTTCTCTTGGCTTCTTCCTGTCTGTCCCAAATCATCTTCACCAGATTGTCATCTGCTTTTCTACACACGTGCATGAACCACTGTAATCGCTGTTCTGTTTGATCTATTCTGCAGTTGAGGCTACATTGGCTTCTGCTGTTATGTCCTCATTTCCTCATCTGACCCACAGCGTGCATTCTACCATCCATCTCAGGCATGTCACTGCCATCACCTCTAGCTTCTTCACTGCTCTGCTTTTACTGCCCAGATTTCTGTACCATATAGTAGTACTGTTGCACAGCTGTTTTATTCACCTTATTTTTCAGCTTTTTTGGCATATTTCTGTCATATAATACAACTGAAATCCTGTGCCAGTTGGCTGCAGCCCCCCTGATTCTAGCTTTGACCTCCTCATTCAGACTTCCCTTTTTCTCAACCACCCCTCCAAGACTCTTGAAGCTGGTAAAGTGTTCCACTGTCTTCCTTCCATCTCATTTCTCAGTTTCTTCTGATTTCCCCCATTTTCTGCCATTACAACTGCCTTATCTGTACTCAGTTTCATCCCATGCGCCTTCACTTTTGCATTCCATTCCCTTATCCTTTGCTGAAGTCTTTGCTGAGAGTCTGCCAGTAATGACAATCATCTGCATACACCAACTTTGTTGATCTGTCCCCTTTAGCCTGTTTGCTGATATAGTCCATCACCAGTATGAACAACTGTGGACTCAGTGCTGAACTCTGATGCACACCCACTCCCACTGGAAACCCCTCTTCTGTGTGACTCAGCACTGTTCGCACTTGAGTAATTGGGTCCTTGTACATAGTTTGCAGTAATTCTGCCAATATCTGTAGGACTTTGACCCACTGCTCAAATCAGCTTTTTTGGAACATTGTCATATGCTTTCTCCAAGTCTAAGAATGCCCAGTTGGACCCTTTCCTCATCTCTAGCTTCTTCTCAAGTGTCTGTCTCACTGCAGACATCAGGTCATTCATGCTATATCCTGCTCTGAATCCAAACTGCTCATCTTCCATCTTATTTTCTACTACTCTGCATATTAATCAATCACTATTTCCAGAACTTTCATGCAGTGTGAAAGGAGTTTGATCCATCTGTACTGCCCACAGTTGTGGGTGTCCCCTTTGTTCTTGAACACTGGTAATAGTATGCTTATTCTCACTTATCTGGGATATCCCTTTTTGTCCATATTGCTGTGAGTATCCTCAAGATCCATTTCTCGCGTTTCACTCAACATCATTATCATACCTGCTGTGATTGACCTCATCTGAGCCTGCTGCTTTTCTTGATTTTATTTTCCTTAGTGGTGTTTTTACTTCTTCTACGCTGGGCTCCTCCTCTTCTTTCAGAGTAGGCTCTGTCTGGGGCAGTACAGCTGCTGTCAAATTTTCTTCAATCAGAAGCTGCTTCCGTCTGCCTTTGGTGCCCTGTGGACTGGTGAGCAGGCTGATTCTTCATGCATTGCTTATGAAGGGTGTCTGACTGCCTTCTTTATCCCTCTGTATTTGCCTAGCAATCTGATATAGTTTCTTTGTGCCATATGTTGAGTTGCTTTCTTATATGATTTCAGTCCTGTTGACCTGATGAGTATACATTTACCTAAAATAAATTTAAAAACTAGCAGAAATGTTTCAAAAAATGCTGTCATTGGAGTAGCTGTTTTAAGTTTGGATTTTTGCTTCATGACCTTCCTTAGTTACCAAAGAATAAAGTCTGTTAAATGTATCCAGTGTCCCACCCCTTGTCTTGACAACATTAGTAAAATGATTCTGCCAGGCATTAAGAGAAAACCATAGTCTGATGGTGTTTTTTCACCAGTTTTTGACACTGTTGTCAAAGGAAGGCACCCTGAGGGTATCTGTTTCTACACAGTGCGTTTACCAAAATAAATAATCTCCAGTTAAGACGTTAAGTCTAGAAGCCAAACTTAATGTGCTTCCTTTCCCTTTTAGTAGTTACAGAAAGCCAGTGATGCCATGGAAACATGCAAGACTTTTCTCTTATTTTTGTCTGCTAAGTCTCAATATTTCCAGGATTCGGTACATATTTCATATATTTGACTTTCCTCTTTGTGAGTCCATCACTAGTCTGGATGTGAGCACCTATGTTTTTTTTTTTGGCTGTAAAACAAATTCTACTGAGGTGGATAGAGAGATGAGGACTCATTTTCTTTCTTATGCATACTTCAAGATATCTGCAGAATTTTGCTGTTATGACTGCAACTTGTACATCTACACTGTATTTTGATATATATAAACTGTGTGGGTTTTTGATATAAGAACAGTAAAAGTTTAAATTATATACTACAAGACTCATAATCTAAGGAGACTTCATTAAATGAATATATCATAGTAGGTCTATGTCAGATGATCAATTTTCTGAAACTCAAAAAAATATCAAATAGAGCATATGATCGAGTTTCTGAAAACTCGGATATAAAAAAAATCTACTGTTGTTATGTTTTTGCAGGGGGGGCAAACCCCCCTACACCCCCCACACCCCCTGCAAATTATATATACCAACTCCGAGATTTGAGGAAAAGAGTAAATTTCACAATCCTCACTGTACTGCTCCATTCAAAAGCTTCAAGTTGTGAAAAACTCGATCATATGGCATCGACCATATGGAGTTGGAGTTTCTGAAAACTCGATCAACTGATAGGGACCCATCATAGCATGTAGATGCTGAGATATAAAATATTACTGAAACATTAGCTGATGTTTAAAGGACAGTTAAACATGAACTATGAGCACTGTAGTAAAGACGGTTGCTTATTCTGCTGTATTGTATGTTTACCTAACTATAAATGTAACGCACTTGCCATCGATGACTGTCATCTCTGTTACTCTCTAATTGTCTCTGTTGGCCAGCTTTCTTATGCAGTACAGCAGATGTTTTCTGTCAAACAATGTGTAGGCCCTGCTTTATCATTTCTGAAATGGTTACTAACTATATAGAAACAAGAATTTGTACCAGAAGAAAGGACACAGTGGGAAAACTGTCCTTTCTAACTGTAGTGTTCATGATAATAAGCATGTATTTTTATCATAAAATCCTAACTTTTTCGTAAAACATTGAAAGAATCAAGAACAGCCTGTTGCATTACAGATATATTTTTATTTCACAGACAACAGAATTTCCTTTACTCATAGTTATTAGCATCTGTGGAAGGTGCTGTTGCAGCTATTTTGTAATTAATTTGAGTTTGTTATCCCAATATTGCAGCACTTCTGGATGGTCTTTAAGTATGTGGGTAGTACTGATCTGGTACAAACCACTGGTCAGACTGCATTACAGTATCATTGTTAAACTCCCCATGAAGTTTGAAGTTAGTACAGAATTCTGTCTGCAATTCTGATTTTAAGCATTCTGAACATTCAGTATTTTGAATGTAAAGTAAAGTTTTATGGAGGCAACACTGCTGTGAAAGCTGCCTCCGTAACACCCACCCATGATAGTTATAATCAACACCAATGTCACCACAGCTCTAAAAAAGTGAAAATAACAGAGCTGTCACAATGTAGAGGATCAAAACAAGACTTATTGCTATGCATTTGCAAAATTTTGTGCTTATTCTTCATTCTTACTTACATTGCATTTAAGAAGGCAGCCTAATAAATGTATATTCTGTTTTTCACATGTGCAATTGTATTACATAGCTTGCTAATATGAGATGTTGTGTAGTCCAATCTCACCTTCATTATTACGTATAGGTTCGGAGCCGACTCGGCCGATTTATAAGCTCGAAGACTTCTAATTGGCTCGTGGCTAAGCAGGTATCCCATAGTGCACCAGTACAAACCCCAGATCTCATTTGCCACGTCGACGAGTTTGGTTGTGCTTCTCTTGGCTCTGGCTAAGTGTTAACTCTTTTCTTGCTTACATTGTTTAAAATCTTATTCAAAGTTGATTATTACGGTGGTGGAGTTCATTTTTCGAAACTCCAGTTTCAGCTTCCTCTGTTAATCTTTTAGCAGATTCAGGGTTTTTTGTGTAAAAGGGTTTTTCTGTGTTTGTGTAAATTTTCGCTAGTCTGTTTAAGTTAGAAGACCTAGCTGTCCCTTTCTTTTCCGGACTAGGCCGTTTAGTTAGAGGACCTAGTCCTCATGGTGTACTTCCTCCTTCAGGGCTAGGCCTGTTTAAGTTACAGGACCTAGTTCTCCCCTTTTGCTTCTCTTTTCTTCTCCTTTTGTCTGTGTGAATGTCTAAAGAGGTTAAGGAGCACAAGCCTTCGGGTTGTGGTAACAGGGTCGGATCCTAGTTTGTCGGAGCCGACCACTGAATTTATGGAACCTGCTATTCCTCCAAGATCAAAATCCCCGACTATGTCCTCCAGGTACTCCAGGAGTCTTTCGGATGAAGATGTGGGGAGGGTAGTCCTGAGACTGTTGAAGTCATCTGCTCTATCTAAATTGTTGTCAGCTCCGACCCAGTTGGTTCCGGAGCCTATGAAACCTGTTATACCCTCGATTGTTATTCCTCCTCTGAGCCAAGCTGGTTTGTCGGAGTCGGAGGGCTTGGTGCCATTGGTGGAAACCTTGGCTCCAGCTCCACTTGTGGTTGCTTCGGAGCCAAGCTCTGCTGTGACACTTTCGGTGTTGTCCGTTGTGTCCAGGGACCGAAGCTCTCCAGTTGGTACCGACAGGGAAGGTTGGAATCAGTCTTCTTCGGTTCCGAGTCTCCCACTCAGCGCTTCGGCTAGGGTGAGTTCGGAGCCTGCGTCTATCTCGGAGCCGATAGCTCTGGCGCCAATGGCATCCTTGGTCTCTTCAGAGTGGGAGAGGTCCTTGGAGCCAGAGAGATCGGCATTCGAGATGATGAGGAGCATACTGTCCAAGTCACCAGTTGCCACCAAAGGTACCAGCACTCTCCCTCTAGGGCACCCACTTCGGCCTCAGCCCCTACTCTCTCCAGAGACAGCAGAGACCCTCAGCATCAGGAGCCACCGGCTGGTGACCCCCACTCTTCCTTGACCTCCCCAGAATGCCCTTCTGAGGAGCCCCCCAGGAAGAAGGCATGCAAGAGGAATCATGTTGACTCCCAGGATGAGTCTTTGACATCTGACACTGACCTCGAGGAGTCAGAAGGGTCTCCCAAGTTGTCCTCTGATGTCTCCTTCGATCCTTAAGCAGAGGTGCGGCTGGTCCACTGTTAACCTTTTTGATGAGGAGTCAGTGTACCTGAAGGCTTGTGGGTCTCAACCTTCTGCCTCTTGGGTGTCTCCACTTTTTGACGAACTGATCAATTTAGTTAGTCAAAAGGTGTGGGATACTCCCGATGCCATGGAGCCAGCTCCTAGGAGACCCAACAAGTTTCTTTCTGCCCCTCCAGTTAAAGAATTTTTGTCCAAAGGTGTCCCTGTAGATGCCATGGTGGTGGCGGCGGCCACTAAGAAGGAGCTTGCTGAAATTTTTCTTCTTGCCATCCGCCGAATAAGGAGTCTCAACAGATGGACAGGTATGAGAAGCGTGCCTTCAGTTCAGCGGCGTTTACTCTTCGATCATTGAATTATCTCACTCACTTCACGAGATTGCAGAGGGATCTCCTTAAGGAGTTGGGAGATTCTGTACAGGGTACATGTACTGAGGGAGTCCCTGACAAGATTTCTGCTCACTTGTCCACCCTAAATTCTATAGTTAACTCCTCTATGCTGCTTATTTCTTATGCGGCTGATGGAGCGAGTAGAGCAGTGGGTTCAGGAGTTGCCCTAAAGTGTCACTCCTGGATGCGCTTGTGTAATTTTGCGGAACTGTTTAAGTCCACTTTCACCAACGCCTCTTTTGATGGTTCCTCATTGTTTGGATCTAAGGTGAAGGACACACTCACTCGGTGTGAGCAAGAAGGAAAGATGCTCTCTGCCATGGGAGTACGTTTTACTGTTCCCTCTAGACCATATCCTAAAGGTCAAAGGAGCAGTAAAATGTGGTTCAAGAAGTCCCAGAGGGTCTTTCCGGACACACAGGGTGAACCCTCCTTCAGAGGCAGAGGAGTAGGAGGAAATGGGAGATGTCACCCTAGAGGCAGGGGCAGTCCGCAATACCAACAAGGTCATCATTCCTTTTGGGGACGGCCTTATCAGCGTTCCTGATATGGGGCCCGACTGCATTTCTCTGGGGCCAGTCAGGGGTCACATTTCTTTGTATCCAGAAGCCTGGCTGAGTATAACCCAAGACAAGTGGGTACAAAGAGTTGTTACCAGAGGCTATATCATACCCTTTTCCCTTCCACTATTTGTTCCCAAGAAGATCCCAGATGTACCACCCAATCTCAGGGATCAGGCAACTGTGGAGATCAACAAGTTGATCTTAAAAAGAGTCATCCAATCCATCCCAGCAGACCAGATAGGATCCGGAACTTACTCCAGGTTCTTTTTAGTCCCAAAATGAACAGGAGACTGGAGGCCAGTATTGGACCTCAGCAGATTAAACAAATTCATGTGGAAGGACAAGTTTTGGATGGTAACACTGCAGTTGATACTCCCTTTGTTAGGGAAAGACTATTGTATGTGCTCAATAGATCTCCAGGATGCCTACTACCATTTAAAATGGACAAGGTGTCCAGGAGCCATCTACGCTTCTGGCTGGGAGCCAGTCACTATCAGTTTTGTGTTCTGCCCTTTGGTTTCACCACAGCCCCCCAGGGTGTTCACCTAATGTGTGGCAGTAGTGACAGCTCACCTGCGACGTCAGGTATTCCAGGTGTTTCCTTACTGGGATGACTGGCTCCTGACCACCCCCACCAGGCATCTACTTCTCCAAAACAGGGACACCATTATTCAACTTTGTGCTCAATTAGGGATTTCCATAAATTGGGAAAAATCTGCATTATTGCCCTCTCAATCTGTGATTTTTACAGGCGCAGAGGTAGACACAGTGAACATGACAGCTCGTCTCCCCGCCAAAAGGGCACAAAATTTAATCATTCAAATTCAGTGCTTTCTCCCATTGGGGAAGGTCAAAGCAAAGTGGGTTCTTCAGCTCCTCAGGACTATGGCCTCCACCATCCTATTAGTACCATTGGACAGGTTGCACATGAGAGTTCTCCGGTGGCTTCTGTTTTCCCAGTGGTCCTTCCAGTATCTTCCACTGAATCACCCTATTCTGCTGACAGAATCATGCAAGGAGGACCTCCTTTGGTGGATAACACCCAACCAGTTGATGACGGGCGCCCCCTTTGTTCCTGCCTAACCCGTTGCCACTGTGACCATGGATGCCTCCCAGATTGGGTGGGGGGGGCATTATCTCGGCAGGACTGTCCAAGGCACATGGCAAGAACACGAGGCTCACCTACATATCAATGTTCTAGAGATGAGGGCGATGCACCTAGCATTGCAAGCACTTCAAGACTTTCTTCCTCTAGGGACTATTGCGATACAAACAGACAACATGTTGGTAGTTTGGTATATCAACAAACAGAGCAGTACCAGATCTTACCCACTCTGTTGAGAAGCCACATGAGTTTGGGAATGAGCGATTTCTTCCCAGCACTTTGTGGTAGCAATGCACATTCCAGGGATGACCAACGTGATAGCCGGCCAGCTCAGCCGGGCAATCCTACTGCCTCACGAGTGGTCTCTGAAACACAAAACAGCGGAAGAGATTTTTCCACAAATGGGGACAGCCTTGCTGCAACCATTTTGCCAGTCCAGTCAATGCCAAATGCAGCAGCTATTTTTCCCTCATTCCCCCTCTGGGGGAGACACCCAGAGACACTCTAGCTCACAATTGGCCCCTGGGTCTTTTGGATGCTTTTCCTCCATTTCCTCTCATTTCCAGAGTGATTCAGAAAGCCAGATGGCTGGAATGCAAGTTAATCCTCATTGCTCCTTACTGGTCTCATCAGATTTCGTTCCCCTTCCTCGAGCCTCTTCTCCTGGACTATCCTTGGATTCTGGACCCAGCTCCAGATCTGTTGACTCACATGTCAGGTTCACTACATCCCTCAATCCATACCCTCAAATTGACAGCATGGCTGCTCCAGTTCCATCCCTAGTCAGGCCTCACGATGTATCTTCCTCAGTGTCACATATCCTTATGTCCTCCCATAAACCTTCAACTAGGAGACTATATGGCAGTAAATGGAAAATATTTTCTATTTGGGCACACAAAATGAATGTAGATCCCTACACTGCTTCTATCCCTGTAATTTTGGAATTTCTCTCTGAGCTTTTTCAGCAAGGATCTGCTGCTGCCACTGTCAGAGTTAATTTGGCGGCTATTTCTCATTTCCATTTAGGATTTCCAGACACCAATTTAATGTTTCATAAGCTATGCAAGACCTTTTTGAAAGGAGCCACTCTGTTGAGGCCACCTCTCCAAGAACCTGTGACTTCTTGGGATTTAAATTTTGTGTTGTCCAAACTGACATCTTCCCCGTTTGAACCTTCTCAATCATCTTCATTGAAATTTTTGTCTTGGAAGACTTTGTTTTTGGTGGCTATCACATCAGCTAGACAGATATCGGAGTTACATGCCTTATCTGTTAAGCCACCTTATTTGATCTTTCATAAAGACAGGGTCTCACTGCATACTAAGACATCCTTTGTCCCCAAAGTTTGTTCTCACGCCACCTTAAATCAATCCATAGAACTCCCAGTTTTCTTCCCTAATCACTGTAATGCATCTGATTATCGGTTTCAGCTAGACATTCATAGACAGCTACGTTTTTATTTGCATCAGACCAAGGAGTTTAGGAAATCAGATCAACTATTCATTTCCTTTTCTGAATCCAGATTGGGCTTACCAGTTTCTAAAGTGACACTATCTAATTGGATTTCCAGTTGCATAGCCTTTGTTTACAATTCGGGGGTGGGGGGGCAGACCTTTAACCTTTAAGATCAAGGCTCATTCTACCAGGTCTCTGTCTACCTCTGCAGCCTTTCAAGCCAGGGTTCCACTTGATAATATTTGTGCAGCAGCTACATGGGCTACCCCTCACACTTTTATTTCACATTACAAATTGGATTTAGCTTCCAGGGCTAGAGCATCCTTTAGCTCTATTTTCCAGTGAGCCACCCAAGAATAAGGTGCTAGGGACGCTGTCCCATACGTAAAAATGAAGGTGAGATTGGACTACACAACATAAAGAAGTTATGTACTCACCATAATGTTCCATGTTGGTAGTCCATCTCACCCTTCATTTTTACCAACCCGACCTCCTGCCCCCATCCTGGAAGAATCTGGAGGTACACATTTTTTGGTTATCTTTGGTTGGAGACCCTTTAGTATTGGTTTGTCTGTTATGGTTATTTCTTCTAGTGAGCAGCAAACAAGATCTGGGGTTTCTACTAGTGCACTATGGGATACCTGCTTAGCCACGAGCCAACCAGAAGTCTTCAAGCTTATATCCGAACCCATACGTAAAAATGAAGGGTGAGATGGACTACCAACATGGAACGTTATGGTGAGTACATAACTTCTTTTTTTGCACTTATGTATTTTTGAATTGTAAATAGTTCCCATGAAGTTTATGTCTTCATTTCTTTTGCTTTTCTTCTCCTCACTAGACATGACCCAATGACTTCATTACTGGCCCAGAGTCAATCCATTTGTTCCGTGATGATAGGAGACTTGTATTCTTGGTTTAAGCAATAACCCTACAGTCCATTTGTTTTTACCCACAAAGCCCTATTAACCCATCTGTTCTCTGATGGCAAGGGTTGGCTGGTAGTGAGTGGGCCAGCTTGCTGGTCCTGCAGAGTGGTCTTCCCTCTTCCCAGAGAGAGCATCCCCTTTACCCTTGGTGGCTCAACAAAATCTACAATTGCTGCCCTCCAAGGAGACCTCAGCTCACAGGTGAGGGTGCACAGGCTTTCTAGGCCTGTACTCCATGAGTGAAATGTCTAGACACTGTTGTTGTCCATTTCACTTACTACCATTTCCCTTTAAGAATAATTCCGCGTTTTTTGAACTATCCCTTACATGACTTATTTTTTCTCTTCCCACTACATCTGTGCCCAACAAATTCAAAGCCTTACTCACTTACAGTACAGTTTTCACATGATCATTTATAGTCTACAGATATATATCCACTACTTTATCATCTATTTCTAAAATATTCAAGTCTCTTAAAAGTCAGGCTTACCTGGTCTAGCCTTTACACAGTTAGCATAAGTCATATTTTTATTTTGGTAAAAGTCACTGACATCCAGAAATTTCGTAATTAGTTCTTGCCTAGTGCCAGCTGAGTATATGTGACACTGGCTGTTTGAGGGTATTTTGATTAATGCCTGCCTCTGTTGTTGAGCCTGCAAAGTTAGCCAGCTTTTCGGTCTGCTCCACTGATGTCACTGAAGAGGTTCCAAAACAGTGTGGTCAGCTTATGTTGCTTTTCTATTAGGTCTAGAGTACAGATTGCCATTGCTAAATAATTCAGCAGTTTTTGAACAATTAAATGGATGCTGCTTGCTTCTATATTACACTTTTAAGTCTGTCTTTATTAATTTGGTTTTAGTCTGTTTAATACTTTCTTATCCTTTATATAAATTACTGAAATTATGAAACTATTTAGCATTTCCAATTTACTGCTGTCCTTCTGGCATCACCCTGTCCCATATTTCCAGAGAGTGTCCTGAACATATTATGTAATGCCTTATTCAGTGACAGGCAACTGCCAGAATCAGTGCCAGAGAGTTGCACTTAGGAGTGTCTCGATTTTTTTACATAGTTTATTACAAACCTGAGACAAGTATAGCTAATGATTTAAAGTATGCATGTGTATCAAAATATGTCAAGTTTTATCTCCTGCTCTATTCCCATTACTTTAGTTTGTATGACTAGCATTTCATTTAGCAAGAGAAACATTTGTGATTTTTGCCACTGTGTTTGAAAAAAGATTGCCAGCCCTTGATTTGGGTCCTTCTTTTGCAGACCTTCAACTGTTTGCTTCTAGGTTTGGCTCTGATCCTGTAAAGGACATGATTTATCTTTGCATGGCATATGTTTCCTTTTGTCATCTATTTAGCTGACCTTGCAATTTCTTAATGATTTTCTTCAAACGGAAATCTTTGTTCATGTGACACATATAGCAGATTGCTTTTCTTTTTGCCCTTCTGGGTGAAGTGACACATTCACTCACTGCTCATGGTATTAGAAGTAGAAATGTATCATTACAAGGTCCTTCACAGTACGCAGAAATGATCGCATTCTGATTGCTGTTGGATAGATAAGGGAGTAGACAGGATATTCCAGGCACTGTCAGGTTGGCTGTGAGTTACGCTTCATTCAAATTGTTTTTTTTTTGTCATACGTGCCACCAGTAACTCTTGAATCAGTGAATTGCACACCTTTAGGTGCTACATGCACATAAAGGAACTTGCATACTGTTACTGTATTAGAGGATGAGTCTAATTGATATTTCTTAAGGGAGTTTGTACCAGCATATACTGTCTATCAGAATTCACTGCTCAGCTATATTGCATGTCTTCTTTTTTTAACCTCCAAATCACTAAATGGTAAAACATGTATATTTCATCACATTACAGATTTTTAAAACATCAAATACTTTTTTTAAATATCTGACATCGGACTTGTGATGTGGCATAACTGATCAGAGGTTTTTCTTTTGTATCTTTTCAACATTTCATTTTTGGGTCAAGGAACTCTAGACAAAATGTGTATCATTTTTGTGCAGTGATCGCATTCACAATATAGATAAAGTTTTGCCATTTATACATTAATCTGTCATTATTGACTGAGACTGAGGACACCTCAGTGAAAATGAGGTATCCCCACACTCAGTCAATAGTGAGACTGGGGACACCTCAGTGAAAATGAGGTATCCCCAGACTCAGTCAGTAGTGAGACTGGGGACACCTCAGTGAAAATGAGGTATCCCCAGACTCAGTCAGTAGTGAGACTTGTGGATACCTCAGTGAAAATTCCTTGTGTAATGCACCTATGCCTAGTCTGCTATCTTATCCTGGTTTAATTTTTCCAGATGCTTAGGTTTTTACATACCTTAACAAGAATGGGCTCCATACCTAAGTCAGGTCATGATTAAAGTTAATGAAATTAGTATTGATTTAGTCTTTGATGTTACCCAAAAGTGCTGATGTTAAGTTGTCAATCTCGCCTTCATTCTTGCTTGATGGGTTCGGAGCCGATCCCTCGGCTCCGACTCGGCACTTGCTAAGCTCGAGAGTCACTTTTACCAGCTCGAGGCAGCCCCATATCCCATGATGCAAGGCGGTAAGTACCCAGATCTCGTTTGCCGCTTCGCTTATGAGGTCCTTCTTTTACCAGCTCCTGGTAAGTGATTCACTTTACTAATATTCAAGCCCCTTTTTGTTAAAAAAACTCTTTATTATTAGTTATAAGTTAATTTTTTAGTTTTCCTGACAGAAAATCCCTGTCTCCCTTAATATTTTTTAGTCAAACTTTACCCATCCCATCCCCTCCCTGTTAGGGTGTGTGTGTGTTTATTTTAGGAATACCTTTTGGTATTTTCTTTAATTTAAGTTTTTTGACTGGTGTGTGTGTGTGTTTTAAGCACCATGTCAAAGGAGAGGGTCTCAGGTTTTAAGAAGTGTGACTCGTGCTGTCAGAAGATGTCTCTGACAGACGGTCACACTTCTTGCCTGTATTGCCTGGGGCCTCTTCACCTGCAGGACTCCTGTGCTATTTGTCATTCCTTCAGCCAGAGAGTCCTGCAGGAAAGACATAATAAACTGATTCTTAGGGGTCTTCTTAAGCCGGAGGGCTCTCCGCTAAGTCGGCCGTCAAAATCAGTTAAATCTTCCAAGGCCCAGGCTTCTGTGTCTAAGCCTGCGGCCTCGGCTCCGACTCGTTCGAGTCGAGATCGGCTCGGCTGGAGCCGATTCTGGCTTAACAGCCTTCGGCACCGATGGCTATCGGTGCCGAATCTGTATCGACCACTTAGGTGTCGGCTCCGATCGGTTCCGACACCCATGTGGCAGGCATCGGTGTCGGCTCCGATCGGCTCCGACACCGTTACTTTGGTGGCTGTATCGGCTCCGGCTGGAGCCGATATCGAGGTTTCCTGTCGGCTCCGAGGTCGGCTCCGACAGGATCTATGGTATCGGCTCCGATGGGTCCTTCCCGGAAGAGGTCGAGGTCTCCTTCCTTGGAGCCGATACTTTCGCCCGGCTTCACCTCTTCTATCGGAACGGAGCCATCGGAGCCGATCTTCAAGGTCATCCAGATTGTCAGATCATGACCTAGAGAGAGTGGTCAGTAGATTACTTAAGTCACAGGTACTGGCCCAAATGTTACATAGTCCGTCTCAACAGACGACTGTTGGTCCACACCCCGTTACAGTTCCTCCTTCAACTCTACCCCAGAGCTTGGAGTTGGAGTCTTCGGGAATGGTTACTGCTACGGCTGGAGGACGGATACCCCCTTCTGTTCCTTCAGCCTCTACTCTTATCTCCTCTTGAGACCTTCCTTAGAGGGATTCGTGGTCGGGCTTCCATGGTCTCCTCCGAGGGGTGAGTGGCATCGGACCCTTGTCCGAACCCGCCTCCCTTGGAGCCTCGGCCTTGGTGAGCTCGGCTCCGACATCTGCCTCGGAGACTTCCCTTCGGTGGTCCCTGGAGTTCCTAGCTCTTGGAGCGGGTTCTCTCGGACCTGCCTGGGAGGGGAGCATTCGAGGTGATGAAGAGTGTACTGGCCACTGGTATCAGTCAGCAGTCTGTTCCCGTAGCTCCTCCCTCTATAGTACCTGTTGACATCTCTGCCACTTCTCTTGCTACAGGACCCAGAGATCCTCCGCCTCAGGTTTCCCCATTGGGAATTTCCCCTCTTCCGAGGATTCTCCTGATGTTTCGGGAGATCCTCCTAGGAAGAGGACTTGTAAGAGGAAGCATGTAGACTCCCCGAGTCTGTCACTTCGGATACTGACTTTGATGAGTCAGAGGGATCCCCTAGATCCCCTCTGAGGATGTCTCTTTCTCAGACATCCTAGAACTCCTGAAACAGAGGGAAACTGGCCCACCAACAATCCCTCTGAGGATGAGTCAGTATACCTAGAGGCGTTTGGATCTCGGCCCTCCACCTCCTGGGTGTCTCCGCCTTCGACCCCTTATGCAGGTTATTGCACGAAGGCGTGGGCAGCTCCTGACTCTGTAGAGCCAGTCCCTAGGAGGCCTTCAAAATTTATCACTGCCCGTGTGACAAACAATTCCTTACTAAGGGTGTCCCGCTGATGCCATGGTGGTGGCTGCGCCACCAAAAGGAACTTGCAGATCCTTCCGTGCCCGTCCATCCTCCTAATAAGGACTCTAGGACCATGGATAGGTGCGTAAGCGGATGTTTTCCTCAGCGACCTTTGCTATGCTCGCTGAATTACCTATGTCACTTCACCAGACTCCAGAGGGATATCCTGAAGGAGCTGGGTGAAGTAGTTCAGGATCCTACAGCTGCAGGGGCTCAAGAAAAATTGCTTCGCAGCTAGGAACCCTCAATTCCATTGCAAACTCCTCCATGCGGCTAATATCTTATGCTGCGGATGGAGCAGTAGAGCCGCAGGTACAGGTGTGGCTCTTAGACGCCAAGCCTGGATGCGGCTATGTGATTTTATGGATCCCTTTAAGGCGTCCTTCACAAATTCTCCCTTTGATGGGTCAGCTTTGTTTGGCCCTCAGGTGAAGGAAACCTTGACCAGGTGCGAGCAGGACGGCAAGACTCTTTCTGCTGTTGGAGTCCGTTTTCCACCCCTTCTAGACCTTATCCCAAAGGACAGAAGGGCGGGAAGATGTGGTTCCGTAAATCCCAAGGAGTCACGCCGGATTCACGTGGTCAGTTTACCCCTAGAGGCAGAGGGGTAACAACAACAGACGCTCTAGAGGCAGAGGGGTCCAAGAACCAGGGAAACAGGGAGCCTCTCTCTGACAAGCCCTTTCAGCATCCCTGAGGTGTTGCCCGGCTGTCCCTCCTTGGAGGCAGTCGGGGGAAGATTATCACTGTACCCAGAAGCCTGGCATTCCCTCACTCAAGACAGATGGGTACAGTCGATCATATCCAAGGGTTACATAATTCCTTTCGAGGAAAGCCCCTTCCCCTCAAGTTCCCTTCCAGATGTACCACCCAGTCTAAGGGAGATTGCAGAGTCAGAAATCTCAAAACTACTGCAAAAAAGAGCCATTCAGCCAGTTACAATAGACCATTCAGAGCCCGGAATCTACTTAAGGTTCTTTTTGGTCCCCAAAAAGACAGGAGACTGGAGACCAATATTGGATCTCAGCAGACTCAACAAGTCTGTCAGGAAGACAAGATTCCGAATGGTCATTCTTCAGTCAATTCTGCCCTTCTTACAGAAGGACAACTGGAAGTGCTCAATAGATCTTCAGGATGCGTACTATCACATCAAAATTCACAGACGCTCCAGGAGATTTCTCCGCTTTCGGCTGGGGTCCAGTCATTTCCAGTTCAGAGCCCTGCCCTTTGGTCTCACTACAGCCCCAGAGTGTTCACCAAATGCATGGCAGTGGTCACGGCTCACCTGAGACGCCAAGGATTCCAGGTGTTTCCGTATCTCGACGACTGGCTCCTGTCAGCCACCACCAGGCATCAGCTTATACAAGCCAGGGATTACACAATAGACCTTTGTTCTCATTTGGGCATCTCAATCAACTTCGAAAAGTCATCCTTATCGCCCTGCCAGTCTATTACCTTCATAGGCTCAAACTTAAACACTGTTCGGATGTCAGCTACCCTTACAGAACAAAGAGTTTCAGACATTCAGACTCATGTCAGGATCATTCTGGCCAGCAAGAAAATACAGGCCAGAATGGTTCTAAAGGTATTAGGTCTCATGGCTGCGGCCATTACTCTTCTTCCCTGGCTCGATTCTACATGCCTTCTTCAGTGGATGCTGTTCACACAATGGTCATACCAGCAACTTCCAATGCGTCACCAGATTCTGGTGACACAGACATGCAAAGAGCATCTTGCTTGGTGGATCACATCGTCTCAGGTTCACCAAGGCAGGTACTTTGTACCCCATCCCCGATAGCCACTGTCACCACGGATGCCTCCCTGATCGGGTGGGGGTCATTATCAGGGCAGGATGGTTCATGGGACGTGGCAGCCGCTCGAGTACCATCTGCACATAAATGTCCTGGAGATGAGAGCAGTGCTTTTAACGTTGCAAGCCCTCAACGACTTTCTTCCCGTAGGGACAATTGCAGTCCACACAGACAACATGTCTGTAGTTTGGTATATCAACAAACAGGGCGGAACCAAGTCCTACCCCTTGTGTCGAGAAGCGCTCAGACTATGGCAATGGGCGATCTCCTCTCATCGGTTTCTGGTAGCAACGCATATCCCTGGGAAAACCAACATTATAGCGGACAGATTGAGCAGAGCTATCCTCATGCCTCACGAGTGGTCTCTCAAGCAATCTATAGTGGAAGAGATTTTTCTGGAATGGGGTCGTCCATGTTGCGATCTTTTTGCTACTCCCCAAAACAGCAAATGTCCAGACTTCTTCAGCCTCTTCCCTCTATCAGGCCATCCCCCCAGAGACGCTCTGACCCAGGATTGGCCCCAGGGACTTCTTTATGCCTTCCCTCCATTTCTTCTGATCCCTCAGGTGATCCAGAAAGCTACCGTTTTGAGAGCCGAATTGATTCTCATTGCCCCTTACTGGCCTCGACAAGTTTGGTTCCCGTTCCTCCATCATCACCTTTTGGTGCAGCCGTGGCATCTGGACCCAGTGCCAGATCTTCTGATTCACCAATCGGGTCAGCTGCACCGGTCAATCCCTTCTCTCAACCTCACAGCATGGTTGCTCCACTTCCTTCCTTAGCCAGGCTTCCTTTGATTTCTAACCCAGTTAGAGACATCATAGTAGCTTCGCTTAAATCCTCTACCAGGAGGATTTATACAAGCAAATGGAAACGTTTCTCTTATTGGGCTAAGGCCCAAAATATTGATCCTTTTACTGCCCCTGTTCAGGCAGTCCTGGACTTCTTAGCAGAGATTTTTCATGCAGGCTCCTCTTCTTCCACAGTCAGAGTTCAATTGGCTGCTATTTCCAATTTTCATGTCGGGATAGCAGATCATAATATTATGTCCCATAGGCTCTGTAGGGCCTTCTTGAAAGGAATTTTCCTACTAAAGCCTCCAATCAGGAATCCTCCTCCTCAGTGGGATCTAAATTTAGTGCTGACATCCTTGATTCTTCCCCTTCGAGCCAGCTGTTTCTTGTTCCCTGAAATATCTTTCTTGGAAAACTTTATTCCTAGTGGCTATTACATCTGCCAGGAGGGTGTCTGAACTTCATGCTCTTCGGTTCGACCCCCTATTTGTTTTTCACAAAGACAGAGTATCTTTGAGAACTAATCCAACCTTTTTACCTAAGGTCGCTTCAAAGAACAATCTGAATCAATCCATTGATCTCCTGTATTTTTCCTAACTATTCAGATAGAGCTGAACAAAAGCTGCATTATCTTGATGTCCACCGTCAACTTAGATATTATTTGGACAGAACAAAAAAAAATTTAGAAAATCTGATCAACTTTTTGTTTCCTATGCGGATAATAAAAAGGCCTTCCTGTTTCTAAAGTGACCTTGTCCAGATGGCTTTCTTCGTCATCTCTGAAATTTATACTCAGGGGAAAACAGCTGTGCTCAAAACCTAAAGCACATTCAACTAGGAGCTTAGCTACTTCTACAACTTTTCAAGCTAGACTTACTTTGGACACTATTTGTGCAGCTGCCACTTGGGCTACTCCTGACACTTTTGATTCCCAGTGCTCATTGGACTTGGCCTCCAGGGACAGAGCCAGTTTTGGCTCTACAGTCCTCAAGAGTTTGTTCCATTGAGCCACCCAGGATAGAGGTGCTAGGACGTGGTCCTATCAAGTAAGAATGAAGGCTAGATTGTCAACTTAACATTAAGAAGTTATGTACCTACCATAACGTTCCATGTTAGTTGTCTTCTCACGCCTTCTTTCTTGACCCTCCCTCCTTCCCCCTGGCCTGGACAGACCTTGTATAAGAAACTGTTATGCTGAAGACCATTCAGACCTGGTCCTTCTTCCATCTGTAAGTTTTCTTTCTTCCTTTGGGAAGTATTTTATGCTTGGTGCTATTGCCCTTTGTCAGCAAACGAGATCTGGGTACTTACCGCCTTGCATCATGGGATATGGGGCTGCCTCGAGCTGGTAAAAGTGACTCTCGAGCTTAGCAAGTGCCGAGTCGGAGCCGAGGGATCGGCTCCGAACCCATCAAGCAAGAAAGAAGGCGAGAGAAGACAACTAACATGGAACGTTATGGTAGGTACATAACTTCTTATTCTCAACCCCCACAATGTATCCAGGATTGCCTTCGTCTGCACTTCATATGGAGTTACATGTAATTGATAGCATATTTAAGTACAACTGTAAATTAGTTTTGATTAGTCCTGCTCCTCCTACTACTGTTGGAACTGTATGGATATCTTTCATCCACATTGCTCTTGTTTCTGCTTGCATATCCTTGTATTTTATGATTTTCTGTCTCTCAGTATGTAAGACACTATAATTGTTGGATGTAGCCATTTCATTGATTAATACTACTTTTGTGTTTTTTTCCATGGACTACTGTAACTAGTTTTCTTGCATCTATTTTTAACTGGTGGTACTGGGTGAGTGCATGTGATCTAGACTTTATCATTGTCAGTAATGCTTTGTGCTTAATGATTTCAGTGCCTCTCAACTACTTCTGTATCATAGCGTTTGTGCAACTGAAAACATTATAATATTGATTAGGAGGATATATGAGGGACTGCAGGTGAAAATCGAAGCATGTGGGGTTCTTTTTGATAATTTCCGCTTGGGCAGAGGAACCAGGCAGGGGTGTCCTCTTTCACCTTTGTTATTTGCATTATATTTAGAACATTGGCAAAGGAAATAAGGGACTCAGAAATACAAGGATATAATTGGTATGGTAATCAAGAAAAGCTGGCTCTATTTGCAGATGATATTATTTTATACCCGACAAAACCAGAAAGTGACATTACAGCATTGTGGAATATTTTGAGACAGCTTCAAATCTTTTCAGGATACAAAATTAATGAAGCTAATACAAAGGCAAAAGTGGTAAATTATGTACCCACGCATAATTTGGTTCAGCAATATCCTTATTTATGGGGACATGATAAAATGAAGTATTTCGGAGTACAAGCATTCAAAATGTTTTTCGCCCCTTTACTCTTATACACAGGTCAGGCATATTTTTATCAACCAGAGGAGAAGTTATAGATAGCAATTAATAAAGAGCTGAAGGACTTTATCTGGGAGGGGACGATGGGAAGAATCAAGTGGGATAAGCTGATTCTTCCAGGAGAACAGGGTGGATTGGGATTACCCAATTTGAAGGGGTATTTCAGAGCTGCACAGTTAAGGCTGCTATACATACACATGCAGAAAACTATAATTCAAAATGGAAAGGGATGATGTTGAAATGGGGGGAAGCTAAAGAAACAAGGAGAGACTGGGATTTTGGATGCAGGCCTTTAAAGAGAATAACAATAATCATACAGAATATTATATCCATAAAGTAGCCGAAGGTATTCTAAGAATTAAGCCAACATGGGAATGAAGAAAGGAGATTCTTCCGATAGGGGTGACTGTAATCGGGATATAGACAATAGGCAAGAGGGGGCTGGAATTTAATGGAAAATATTGGCAAAGGAACCAAGGTATTGGGAACAAATAACTAGAGAGGAAAAGATGAAAGAATGGGAAGATGCCAAGAATTTATTTGAAATGCAGGTTAGAGATTACCTTCCCTATCAAGGATTGATATTAGAGTATAGACAGAGAGAAAGAATTTGGTGGGTCCTAAACAAAAGACCAGAGTTTTTAGTGGAATCTACAACAGAAACTACCATTAAAAAAGGATTAATTAGTAGAGCATATAAAAATTGTATGATAACTATAAAAATCAATCAGAGAAGGTTAGAAAGGATTGGGAAGAGAGACTAGATAAGCAATTCACAAAGAGACAATGGGAGGATATATGTATGTCTCCCAAATATGCAACAAAATCTAAAAGATTTAGGATTTTTGTTTGGAAATGTATACCTATATATTTTATACCCCAAGTAGACCACAGAGAATTTTCCTCAGGTAGACAGGAAATGTTGGAGGTGTGATGGGGAAGATAACGATAACTGGGAACATATTTCCTCAGATAGACAGGAAATGTTGGAGGTGTGATGGGGAAGATAACGATAACTGGGAACATATTTCCTCAGGTAGACAGGAAATGTTGGAGGTGTGATGGGGAAGATAACGATAACTGGGAACATACTTCCTCAGGTAGACAGGAAATGTTGGAGGTGTGATGGGGAAGATAACGATAACTGGGAACATATTTCCTCAGGTAGACAGGAAATGTTGGAGGTGCGATGGGGAAGATAACGATAACTGGGAACATATTTCCTCAGGTAGACAGGAAATGTTGGAGGTGCGATGGGGAAGATAACGATAACTGGGGACATATTTCCTCAGGTAGACAGGAAATGTTGGAGGTGTGATGGGGAAGATAACGATAACTGGGAACATATTTCCTCAGGTAGACAGGAAATGTTGGAGGTGTGATGGGGAAGATAACGATAACTGGGAACATATTTCCTCAGGTAGACAGGAAATGTTGGAGGTGTGATGGGGAAGATAACGATAACTGGGAACATATTTCCTCAGGTAGACAGGAAATGTTGGAGGTGTGATGGGGAAGATAACGATAACTGGGAACATATTTCCTCAGGTAGACAGGAAATGTTGGAGGTGCGATGGGGAAGATAACGATAACTGGGAACATATTTCCTCAGGTAGACAGGAAATGTTGGAGGTGCGATGGCGAAGATAATGATAACTGGGAACATATTTCCTCAGGTAGACAGGAAATGTTGGAGGTGTGATGGGGAAGATAACGATAACTGGGAACATATTTCCTCAGGTAGACAGGAAATGTTGGAGGTGTGATGGGGAAGATAACGATAACTGGGAACATATTTCCTCAGGTAGACAGGAAATGTTGGAGGTGCGATGGGGAAGATAACGATAACTGGGAACATATTTCCTCAGGTAGACAGGAAATGTTGGAGGTGTGATGGGGAAGATAACGATAACTGGGAACATATTTCCTGGGAGCGCAGTGAGATGGTGGACTTTAAGGATTCCCTGTGGGATGCACTGTCAGACATGCTGGGTGGGCAGATTGGTATGACGGGATGATTTGTTTGAGCTATGATACAGGATCCGAATTGCCTAGACATGGTAAAGCATTGTTGTTTCTAATTACGGTGTCTGCCAAAAAAAGCAATTACTAGAACATGGAAATCAAAATCTGAAGCAACTGTATTAGAAGTAGTGAATATAGTAACAGAGATAAAACAACTGGAGTTGAAATCTTTAGAAAAAGGTAGGAGCAAACTACACATGAAAAAATGGGAATTGTGGAAATAATACATACAGGAGAGCAATGAGGTTTAAATGAAGACAAGACTTAAATGAGCTATGTAATGTTTGACTGAAAATGTTTGGGTAGATTATAAGCGATGTATAATGTTTGTAACTAGTAGTGTCTCGGTATGCTTTGTGATTTAAAATGCTTGCAGCTGGGAGTGTGTTGGTGTGGTTTGTTTTCATTTATATAAATATATGATTGCTTATGTCGTAAGCGATGGTTTAATAAAGATGTTTCTTGTTTAAAAAAGGGCAGGAAATGAATAATTAATGTAATGTTGCCTAGGTTATGTGATATATAGCAATATATTTGAAGCATAATGTTTTTAATTTTAACTTAATACAGTTTGATTAGGTCAGCGCCTCCCCTTCTTCAGATAACAAACCAACTAATTAACAAGTAACTTATACTAAATTTGAAACAATTAATCAATTAAATTGTTGTCTCTTAGACTATCGTTAAAGAGATACAAGTTAAAGACCAATTCTTGTATACACAAAAATACCGTAGGCGGAAAACCACCAGTTACTAAGCCAAAATGTGAAAATATATATATATATATATATATATATATATATATATATATATATATATATATATATATTAATGTCATCATCCATAGCATCCTACACATCCTAAAATGTACTAATATCATTAATATCATCATACTAAACATTGAATATCGCTCGTAATCAAATTATAAAAATAAAAATACAAATAAAAATAAAACTACAAAATAGTAAGTAAAAAATACATATAAAATAACACATATAAAATAAAACATAGCAGCAATATAAGTGTTAACAGCAGCTATGTGCCACTACTTATTGTATACTGTATTCGTGGCACCATAAAATATGCATTTTATAAAGTTAGTTTATATTTTATAATCTTGTTATATCAAATGACATTGTTGCAAAAGCTAAAGCTAGCAGTTAGGCAAAATTATATTACGCCATTTGCAAAGCCATTATAATAAATTGACTAACATAGTGTATATAAAAATTACTACTGTAATGCCCTTAATTATTCATATCAGCTGCTTTTAACACTTATATTGCTGCTTTGTTTTATTTTATATGTGTTATTTTATATGTATTTTTTACTTACTATTTTGTAGTTTTATTTTTATTTGTATTTTTATTTTTATAATTTGATTACGAGCGATATTCAATGTTTAGTACGATGATATTAATGATATTAGTACATTTTAGGATGTGTAGGATGCTCTGGATGATGACATTAATATATTATTGTTATATTTATATATATATATATATATATATATATATATATATATATATATATACATATATTTTCACATTTTGGCTTCGTAACTGGTGGTTTTCCGCCTACGGTATTTTTGTATATACAAGAATTGGTCTTTAATTTGTATCTCTTTAACGATAGTCTAAGAGACAACAATTTAATTGATTAATTGTTTCAAATTTAGTATAAATTACTTGTTAATTAGTTGGTTTGTTATCTGAAGAAGGGGAGGCACTGACCTCGCCAAAAGCGCTAATATAATTGGAATTCTTAATACTACTTGGATCTCGCTCAGTTTTTCGCCCGCTTTTATTGGTTTTCATTGGTTTGTCTCGTTCGTTATAAATACAGTTTGATTACTTTTGTATAAATGTAAATGTGCCTGTGTCACAAGTGATAATTCAGTAAAGGTGTTTAAAAGAAATAGTGTTTATGCAACTAAATTCCCAGTGCAACAGTCTTTCCACATTTGTGTGCCTATTATGCAGTCCCTCAGTGTATCACACAGCAACAAGATGTGCTGCTACGTTCCCAATTCTGTTTTACAGGACCTACATTTGTCTGTTTCTCCTACTTTCCTTCTGTCTTGGTTCGCCTTTATTATCCTTTCATCTTTTGGTTAAAGTTCACCTCTCCTTATCCATTTCTTCATGAAATCTTGATCAGCATGTGGGTTGTTCTAGACTGATACCAGAATACAGAAAAAAGAGAAAGGGGTAGGGGAATTCTAAATGAAAGACCTTCACTGGTTGAGTTTTTAATTGAATGTGGAATAGAAGCTGCTGTTAAAAAAGGGATAGCATGGTAATTACTAGGGCATATAAAATATTGTATGATAACTATAGTAACCAACCAGAGGAGGTCAGAAAAGATTGGGAAGAGAGACTGAATATGCAATTCACTAAGAAACAATGGGCGGGCATATGTATGGCTCCGAAATATGCACCAAAGTTTAGAAAATTTAGGATTGTTGCCTGGAAGTGTTTGCACAGATACTTTTATACCCCAAGCAGTCTCCAAATTTTTTTCTCAGGTAGATGGCAAAAGTTGGAGGTGTGATGGTAAAGAAAGAGGAAACTGGGAACATATGTTTTGGGAATGTACTGAGTTTTATTTTTTATTTTAATTCTACTAATTTAACATTTGTTGACCAGGAACGTCTGATTAGGACAGAGCCTATTTTCAGTGGCGGCCCTGGGTGAAATGTTCCAGATGCATGTCTTGGAATGGGGATAGTAACCAGAGCACCCAGAGGAAACCCATGCAAGCACAGGGAGGACTTGCAGACTCTGCACAGAAGGCACCCCAGCCGAGAATCAAACCAGAGAACTTTTTGTTGTGAGGTGACAATGTTAACTGCTGTACCACTGTGCCACACATTTGGCAGACTTTAAAAATTCTGTACGTAGTACTTTTGTCAGGAATACTGGGTGAGCAAATGAGTGTAATATTTTTTTGAGTTGGGTTACAGGGTCTGAATTGTTTAGACACAGTAAGGCCTTGCTAATTTTTAATTCTAGTAGCTGCCAAAAATGCAATTACTAGAAAACAGAAGTCAAAATCTAAACCAGCTATACCTGAAGTAGTGAATATTGTAAGAGATAAAAATGCAGGAAGTGAGATCTTTAGAAAAGGTTGTGAGTAAATTCTTCTTCTTCTTCTTCTTTTGGCGTTTTCCCAGTTAAGGGTTGCCACAGCGGATCACCTGTCTGCTCATGATTGGCAGTGGAATTTTACGGTGTCGAGTTGCCAGCCTGGCGCCCAACCTTCCACAGAAGGCACACACATGCACACACTCACAGCTAGGGCCAATTTAGAGTGTCCAATCCACCTACAGCATGTCTTTGGGATGTGAGAGGAAACCGGAGCACCCGGAGGAAACCCACGCGACCACAGGGAGGACATGCAGACTCTGCACAGAAGGCACCCCAGCCAAGAATCGAACACCTCTTGCTGTGAGCCGGCAACGCTAACCGCTGCACCACCGTGGCCGCTCATTGTGAGTAAATTACATAGAAAAATTATAATTGGGGGAGCAATACATGCAGAAAAATGTTTTGGAGGAGGGATGAGGTTTAAGAGACAGCAGGAATTGAATAATTTACATAATGTTGCTTAGATTATACATGACCTATATTGGTATATATCCTTTAATATTTGTAAATAATGGTTTGATTGCTTTTATATAATTGTAAGTTTGCCTATGTCACAAGTGAGAATTCTGTATAGCTCTTTAAAAAAAACTAGTTGTTCTAGGATTTCTCTATGCTTGCCACTATATTTGTGGACTTTCTAGTTTTCCTTCCTTTTATTCTGGTCCTCCTCTTTATATTCTTTTTTTTGTTTGTTTGTTTTTGGTCCCTTCATTTGCTATCTGATATATTACGCCTATTTATGATTTGATTTCCATTCCCACTCTGTTTCCAAATGCTTCTGCTTAGAAATCTTCTTTGCATGCTTTAGAACTTTCACCATCTTTGGATCTGATGAGGTCAACAAGTATGCAGGCATGCAGGCCTGTACATGTAGTCAACTTCAAGGAGGCCCATTCCTCCTTCACAGAGAGGAATATATAATCTTGGCATGCAATAATTTATATATGTGTGTGTGTGTGTGTATATATGTGTGTATGTATATAAATATATATATATATATATATATATATATATATATATATATATATATATATGCACACACACAAATATGGGTCTACTTCATATGATCGACAGTTCATTTGATCGACATTCATTTCACCGAGACCAAAACACCTAAAACCCATTTGGTCAAAACTTATAACATCAACACATGAAATTAAAACCATTATGCCCTTTTCCACACTGTAGTGTGATCCTGGAGTTAGTATTTATAGTTAGGGGGGGTGTGGGGGGGGGCAGAGCCCCCCACATGCTTCATACATTTCAAAGCTACACATAGATACTTATAACTGATATGACTAACTGTTTGCAGACAGCAATAGTTATCTAAACTATGTGGGGGAATGTGCCACCCACACCCCCCAATGTGGGGGGCTGTGCCCCCCCACCCCCCTAACTATATATTCTAACTCCAGGATCGTGCTACAGTGGGGAAAATGGCATAATGCTATTAATTTCATGTGTTGATGTTATGAGTTTTAATCAAATGGGTTTTAGGTGTTTTGGACTTTAGGTATTTTGGTCTTGGTGAAATGAATGTCGATCTTATGAAATTTAGGTCATATGAAGTAGACCCATATACATATATATGTCAGTTGATAAGCATGAGACATTTTTTTCTCTTTTTCTTGTCCAGTTCATGCTGTTTAAGTCCAGTCATTCACACTAAAGCTACAAGTTAGAACAGGAAGAGCAAATTGTCAAGGTAGTTTACAATATCCGCTTTAGTCTTCTGAAGTGTATTTTGCTAAACTTTGTTCTCATTTGTTCATGTTTTATTGTTGATCCTTCTTCTATTCCCAGATATTTCTACACTTCCTTCTGCTTGTATTCTTTTATATCACATTCCTTTCCCAGGTTGATATTTTCTTGGTGCTGTAGCTTTCATTTTATAAATGTTGCTTTGCACATTTATTAAAACCAAATGCCATTCTTATATCATCTGAGAAAGTTTAACCATTTGTAGTTGTGATTTCAGATCTTCATCTGCTGAACTGTAGAATTTTAATTCATCCACAAAAAGTATATAAAACAGAGCAGTTGTGGAGACAAAGAATCACACTGGGATATCCCCATTTGAATTTTTATCATGGGGAAATAATTTGTCCATTGCCATAGATCACATCCAGCTATTCAAACCTAGCTTCAGTGTAACCTCAACTCCCTTAATTCTCGGCTAAACAACCCTATTCTACTCCTGAACCCCTCTAAAACAAAAAGTATGGTGTTGGAACCTCACAAAAGCTGAAAAAGACTCCTAAATATCTCAACATCACATATCTCAACGGTTGCCAATAGAAGCAACCGCATACTCTGAATACTCAGGTTTATGTCTAGACCAGTCACTTAACTTCCAAAACCATATTGAAAACACCAGAAAAAAGATCAGTTCTCTCTTTTCTGGTCCTGAAAAATATCTCCCTTTTTCTCCAGACCAGCTAGCGCTCTATCATAGCTACAGCCTCTAAAAAACTCATCCACTCTACAGTCCATAGAAAACAAAATCTGCCAATTCATTTCCAATTCCTTCCCTCACAAACACCACAGCATCACACTCTCCCAAGGCCAAATGGCTACCAGCCTCCTACAGAGATGAGCTACTGCTAAGGGCTCTTGTTTTCAGACTACTTCAACCAGGTTCCTTTCTACCTATTGTAGCCAAACTCCATAATAAAACCACATCTTACTGTCTCCGCAATCTCTCCCAATTAACCCCCTCACTCCAGACACGCCAAACTAAACTGCACTGTACTGACTATTCCTTCTCCATTCTTGCACCCAAACTCTTGCAACCCCTCCCCTTCACCCTAAAGAAGTCTCCTCTTTCCCCACCTTCAGTGCTCAACTTAAAAGACAGCTTCATGAAAATTCTGACTGCAGTGGTACAGGGGTTTGCGATGTCACCTCGCAGCAAGAGGTTCTCTGGTTCGATTCTTGGCTGGGGTGTCTTCTGTATGGAGTGTAAATGTCCTCCCTGCGTTCATGTAGGTTTCCACCAAGTGCTTCGGTTTCCTCCCACATTACAAAGACATGCGTCTGGAGCATTTCTCCTTGGGTCTTTGCTGAAAATTGCCTCGTTCCAAATTGGACTTTCCTGGTAAACAAATGTTAAATAAATAAATAAATACATAAAATAAAAAGTGCTTTTCCACTAGACACATAACCTAATGTCCTCCTTACCTGCATCACTTCCACCTTGATCCTGTCTTCTCAGCTGTTGGTTCCTCCTCATGTTTACTACTAAAATTAATTCACATTTGATTTTCTGTTCAGCTTATATTATTTGCATATTGTATTAATTGCCTGTGGGATTATCTACATTCTATGATTACTCTATGTTTGTGAATTTCTTTTGTTTTCTTTTTTTTTTGTGAATCTCTTTGCTCAGGCTGTGCTGACAAATGGTCTGTAGTGATCAGTGTACTACCCTGGTAAACAAACTAAAATAAATAAATAAATAAGTAAATAAAAAAAATAATAATTTGCTTAGTGGCAAAGTGGTTTGACAGTGTTTCATAGTAACTGCAAATGTAATTGATCAATGTAGGGCATATCATATAAATCTGTAAGCATTCTATTATCCATGAATGTGGGATACTGTTGAATGTTTTATTATTATTACTTATTTATTTATTTAACATTTGTTAACCGGGAAAGTCCGACTTGGAACAAAGCCAATTTTCAGCAGAGGCCTGGGGAGAAAAGCTCCAGACGCATATCTTTGTAACGTGGGAGGGAACCAGAGCACCCAGAGGAAACCCACACGAACGCAGGGAAGACATGCAGACTCCAGACAGAAGGCACCCCAGCCGAGAATCATACCGGAGAACCTCTTGATGTGAGGTGACAATGCTACCACTGCGTATGATTATTATTATTATTATTATTATTATTATTATTATTATTATTATTATTATCTGTTCAAGCCATACTTAAATTCAGTATTTGATGAGGTGTGTAGAGTACAACCTAATGCAGAATATCTTACATAAAACAGAGAGAGACGTAGCCTACTCACAGTAATATCATAAAAAACAACATTTACACCCTGTAGGTTATATTGAATTCCCAGAGCTTATCATCTGTGAAAAGCAAAACTATTATACTTGCAGTGTGGTCTTTCATATAGGTACTACCATATCAAAACATTAGTCTGACTTAGACGGTGATATGACCCTTCCTTCAAGACAACATACTTTTCCCAGATTCTACAATGAACCATCAGTGTCTGAGAGCAGTTAGTTTTGTGACATGTATCATCAGATTGAAAGGGAAAAAGAGAATGTATGGGATATCTTCATAGTACTTACGAGCTTCACAGACACTGTGTGTAAGCGGTTAGTGAGAAGCCTTGGGACAGGCATGGACTAGCAGGGTAGCACTGCTTAGTGATGATAACGTGGTGCATTAAGATACCAGTCTTGAGGCAGGTGCAGTAAATTCATGGTTACCCTTGTGTGTTTTCTTATGTTTGCTAATCCCCATGTCCCTCCCATTTAAATAATGAACTGGGTTTTTACTGTGATATGAGGGCCACCTTGGCCTGTCTGACAGTTCGCATGCTGCATTAATGAGAATGGCATCTTGAGTTTGCTTCAGCTCACTTCCTGTGGTATCATCCATTCCAATTCATGCACACTTTGACAGAGCAGTGCTTTCACTGATCCTTCGTAACACTAGTTGTTACCATAACATGGCTGTAGTAATTTACTGTGCACTCCTTTTTGCCAGCTACAGATGCTATGCAAGCCCTAATTCATCTTGAAACAACTTCAGGTAGTGTTGCATATGTCATCCTTTATATTCAGTGCTGTACAGCTGTGGAGTGTTTCTGTATGCATCCCAGCCTTAGCTTTTTTATCCACAGATGCTCACAAACACGTATGTGTTCCAGAATGATTATCAGTGGCTATTCCAGACCAGCATATTAATGATTACCTGAAAGACTCTGCACTGCTTTTTTCTAATGCGTACCCAGGATTCTTTCTATAATTATACTCGTATCTTAGTTCATAGATGTACAGTAGTTGTTTTTTTTTCACTTGTAAGCATACATATTAATTTCCAGAAGTATACAAACAGTTGGTCTAACTAAATACACAAAAGTTTCAAAAATTCTCATACTTCCATTCCACAACAAGATTATTCATCCCAGATGAATACAGATAGAAACTTAGCAAAATAATTACTCCAAGAATGATAATTTTATTCGTCAAAGCAGTTTGGTCCAGTAATTGGTAGTTCTACACTGACTGCTGCTCTGACATTAGTTCTAAAACTTGACATAACTTTTTGTGCTAGAAACATAAATAAATATGTGTTTACTGGAGTATGAAAAAGTAAGTCCCAATTCATGAAAAAATAAGTCCCAAGAAGTATGCAAATGCCTTTGAAGTGCTAGTGTGCTCAGTGGTAATTCCAGAAGCAAATGCACATGTTAATTAAAATGTGTTTGTTTGCTGACTTAAGAAGCCCCATTGGACTCGCTAAGATACCCCTTTGTGGATGAAGCTGAAGAATAACTTACATGCACAGTAAAGCAGGGAATAGAACCAGTTATTATCCTCAGATGCCTTACACCCAAAATAATGAATAAGTCTTAGCTGCACATCGCATAAATAAATGCTATTCTGAACGTACAGAATAAGCTCGTTTGACGAAACAGACAAGTATTGGCTGTGAAAACTATATAAATAATTGTTTCATTAGCATTTTTCCATTGGCAACAGTCCTTTAAAACTACGCTGCACGACTTCCAAGCCAAGATCTGTCTGTGTTCTTGCTCAGCGCATATGACGAGTATCTGTTCGTACCTTACATCTCTTCACTCTTTTTTTTTCTTCACTCACTTCCTTATTTCTGTCAGTTTCTCTCCCTGACTTTCTTTCTAAATGTGCCCTAAACCTGTTTTTTTCTTACTTCATATTGCAGTTCCTGTTTGTATTATACTAACTTACCTTTAATTTCTCTATAAACTAAGATTTCTCTAAATATTAAATTATTGTCGTATGAGTTGTATCGATTCTTAACAAATATTGTCACATTATGTCTAATTTGATATAATTAATTAAACTGTAGATGTTTTTCTATTATTTTTGAAAATTGTAGAATTATTGTTAAATTATTTTGTAATACGTTGGAGCTTTTCTGCCTGGACCTCCTCTAAAAATGAGCACCTACCCAGTCAGACTTTCCAAGTAATCAAATCTCAATAAGCGAATAAAAATGAATTTGTGTTAGGAAAAAAAAAGATATAATGTTTACCATTGTTGGTTCCAAGAGGACATATGGGGAAATAATAGGCAACCATTCAGGTTCACTGACCTGCCATTGTTAACCTTTCCATTTTCTTTGTAGCATCTATTACAAAAATAGCTATAAAAAATTATACTGATTTGAAAAAGTTAACCAGAAAATGCCTTATGACTATAAAAATAATAAAAAAATATTTATACTGATTAGAAAAAACGTAACCAGAAAATGCCTGATGGGATATAGCGTGCTCTTTCAAAGACTGCCACAGAAAAGCTGTCAGGCAGCACACTTGCCTTTGGTGCACAAGGCTGTGAGTTCTATTCCCACACCAGACAGATTGATTACTGACACTGCATTGCAGTATGACGGGGTGCTGCACTCCTTTGTGTATCATCCTTCAGATGAAATGATAAACAGAGGCCGCATATGCTTGAGATGGTGGTAGCTTAGGTGGATGTAAATGATCCCATGGCACCCTATCAAAAAGACTTGGGAAGGCTCCCAGTGATTGGCTAAATTTAACCTGTTTCTATAAATATCACCTCTGGTCTTCCCTGAAAAGAGGCTACTAGACTAGTGGGACTAACCCAGTCAACAAAGGATAAATAAAATTGCTCTGAAGCAGAATTGTGAACATAGGTGGAGACCCGTGTACATCCTTCCCTAATACTAATTGCCTTGAGATCAGTACATCTCAGGGAAAAGAATACAGTGAGACAGAGAATCTGTGGTTGCACAGTCCACCATGACAGAAAGGGAATCCGATAGCTGTCTTCTGTCTGTTGTGAAGTGGGTATGTAATCTGCCCCTGGTGCTATGTGGGGCTCTACTGCTTCATGTGTGTGGCATTCTGAGTTTCTCACGTAAGCATTGTTAGACAGTCCTGGAATGTTCTATAACCACGTTCTTAAAAGCCACATACAGCTTTATAAATAAAAACAAGATTATTGATGGTTCTTATGGTGCCTAAATAATGCATTGTAATAGACACTAGAAAGATGTAAATGTTCTTTGTAATTATCATAAATACTGACTTGATTGTTGAAGTAGCAGAACTGTTTTGTACATTGTCTTTCTTCTAAAAGTGTGAGTAATAGTCAAAAGAAATGCATTTGCAGTTTCTTAAAAAAATTAGTTTGGGGATTGTCTCAAAGTTATTCACATGAGGTGTTCAGATCCTTTCATAGCAGAATTCACTGCAGTAATGTCAGACTTTTTGTATTAAACTTTTGATGTCCAATACATACACACACACACACACACACACACACACACACACACACACACACACACACACACACACACACACACACACGTGCGCGCACGCAAACACTTCATCTCTTGGTGCATCCTGAGAGTAGGCAGTGATTGAAATAAATAGCTTCCACTGACTTGCACCGCCATCCATATAGAAGTGTTGTGGCACTACCGGTAGTGTGTTAAGGTATCAAGCTGCAGACAAGCTGCATTGGTTCATTTACATGACTTCAAGCAATGTTATTCCAAATTCCCCTCTTTCACTGCAGTCTCATATGGATATGCTTTTGAAAAAGGTGTTTCATACCAAACGTCCTATAAAACTTGGTTGCTGAATAATGGTGTGAATGCATGTAGTGTGTCCATGAAGCATTGGAAGCTGGTCGGTTGTATCTTATGCAGGATACAACCCATACAACTAAGGATGCTGCAGCAGTAGTCATTCTAGCATCTGCTGTTATGGTAAGTTTACTTACATGATTGTACATTCTCTTTGAGGTCAGTAAATTATTTAACCCATATGCTTTGCTTTTAGTGACAAGAGCACATGTGGCAGTTAATGAGGAGGATGGAAGTTCTAACCTGTTAATGAGCTGTTTCATGTGCCAAGGGTACAGGATTTGAACCTTTCCCTATATTTGCCTAATGTCTGACCTTGAGCAAGCTACCTAACCAGACAATGCTGTGGGACAATTGGAAATTTGAACTAGGTTCTGTAATAGTCTTCTGGACTGCATACCTAGTAACTAGCTATAAAAGATGAAAGCTATCTGAATAGATCTCTCAGTTGCTAGTGTAGCTAGAGGCTCCCTATTGAAATGTCAGCACATGAAATGCACAGTGCGTAAAAGCCGGAAAGAAAAAAGAGACCGAAATCCTGGAGAAGAGCAAATGTCGAAAATAACTCTTTTCCTTAAAACTTCTTTGCAGGGTGGAGTGTAAGACCCCTTGCACCCCCCTCCCACTCCCCCAAGTTTATATATACTAACTCTGAGATTGCCATAACTTGGAGAAAAGGGAATATTCTGAGAAATGGCATCTCAGACTTAGTTTATGTAAGTCCATTCTTTTGGCCATTCAGTCTCCGTATTTTGGGACTCACAGTAGGAGGACCCAACATTTCAATTTCAAATGGTTATCGTTGCTAGGCAGGGATTTGAAAGTTAAATCCTGTTTTCAGGTATCAGCTATGCTATCTGCAGCTTATTTTATCATGTGACTAGAGCAGTCCCACCCCTTCAGAAAAGTGCAACAAGAAAAGAGACACAAAATATCCCGCTAAAGAAATAATCCAAGAAGTCCCACCATACCAGTGAGGGCTGTACTGTTACACAGAGTTCTTTTTAGTGCTGGAAAAAAAAACAAGGACTTCAAGGGCAGTTCTGAAGCTTGGTGGCCTAACTACGTTGTTCTGCAGGAGTCCATCCTTCTTTACCTATCTGAAGGAGACAGGATGCGCTGTTTGAACTTGCCAAAAGATGAAAGTCAGATCTTGGCAAGTGAATGGCAACATAACATTTTCTGAAGGGTTCAAGAGGTTTCTATTTGCTATGCTTCTGAGTGTCCGTCAGCCAATGTTAAGTTGTCAATCTCGCCTTCATTCTTGCTTGATGGGTTCGGAGCCGATCCCTCGGCTCCGACTCGGCACTTGCTAAGCTCGAGAGTCACTTTTACCAGCTCGAGGCAGCCCCATATCCCATGATGCAAGGCGGTAAGTACCCAGATCTCGTTTGCCGCTTCGCTTATGAGGTCCTCCTTTTACCAGCTCCTGGTAAGTGATTCTATTTATGAATATTAAGCCCCTTTTTTCTTAAAAAAAACCTTAATTGTTAGTTAGTAGTTAATTTTGTACCTTTTGTGACAGAAAATCCCTGTCTTTTCTATTTTATTTTAGTCAGATTTAACCCCATCCCATCCCTCCCTGTTAGGGTGTGTGTGTTGTTTATAGAAATACCTTTTTGGGTATTTTATTTAAGTTAATTTTTGACTGGTGTGTGTGTGTGTTTGTTTAAAGCACCATGTCAAAGGAGAGGGTCTCAGGTTTTAAGAAGTGTGACTCGTGCTGTCAGAAGATGTCTCTGACAGACGGTCACACTTCTTGCCTTTATTGCCTAGGCCCTCTTCACCTGCAGGACTCCTGTGCTATTTGTCATTCCTTCAGCCAGAGAGTCCTGCAGGAAAGACATAATAAACTGATTCTTAGGGGCCTTCTTAAGCCGGAGGGCTCTCCGGCTAAGTCGGCTCCATCCAAATCAGTTAAACCTTCCAAGGCCCAGGCTTCTGTATCTAAGCCTGCGGCCTCGGCTCCGACTCGTACTGAGTCGAGATCGGCTCCGGCTGGAGCCGATTCTGGCTTGACAAAGCCTTCGGCACCGATGGCTATCGGTGCCGAATCTGTATTGACCACTTCGATGTCGGCTCCGATCGGTTCCGACACCCATGTGGCACAGGCATCGGTGTCGGCTCCGATCGGCTCCAACACCGTTACTTTGGTGGCTGTATCGGCTCCGGCTGGAGCCGATACATCGAGGCTTCCTGTCGGCTCCGAGAGGTCGGCTCCGACAGGATCTATAGTATCGGCTCCGATGGCTCATTCCAGGAAGAGGTCGAGGTCTCCTTCCTTGGAGCCGATACTTTCGGCTCCGGCTTCACCTCTTCTATCGGAACGGAGCCATCGGAGCCGATCTTCAAGGTCATCCAGGTTGTCAGATCATGACCTAGAGAGAGTGGTCAGTAGATTACTTAAGTCACAGGTACTGGCCCAAATGTTACACAGTCCGTCTCAACAGACGACTGTTGGTCCACACCCCGTTACAGTTCCTCCTTCAACTCTACCCCAGAGCTTGGAGTTGGAGTCTTCGGAATGGTTACTGCTACGGCTGGAGGACGGATACCCCTTCTGTTCCTTCAGCCTCTACTCTTATCTCCTCTTGAGACCTTCCTTAGAGGGATTCGGTGGTCGGGCTTCCATGGTCTCCTCCGAGGGGTGAGTGGCATCGGACCCTTGTCCGAACCCGCTCTTCCCTTGGAGCCTCGGCCTTGGTGAGCTCGGCTCCGACATCTGCCTCGGAGACTTCCCTTCGGTGGTCCCTGGGTTCCTAGCTCTTGGAGCGGGTTCTCTCGGACCTGCCTGGGAGGGAGCATTCGAGGTGATGAAGAGTGTACTGGCCACTGGTATCAGTCAGCAGTCTGTTCCCGTAGCTCCTCCCTCTATAGTACCTGTTGACATCTCTGCCACTTCTCTTGCTACAGGACCCAGAGATCCTCCGCCTCAGGTTTCCCCATTGGGAATTTCCCCTCTTCCGAGGATTCTCCTGATGTTTCGGGAGATCCTCCTAGGAAGAGGACTTGTAAGAGGAAGCATGTAGACTCCCCGAGTCTGTCACTTGGATACTGACTTTGATGAGTCAGAGGGATCCCTAGATCCCCTCTGAGGATGTCTCCTTCTCAGACATCCTAGAACTTCTGAAACAGAGGGAAACTGGCCCACCAACAATCCCTCTGAGGATGAGTCAGTATACCTAGAGGCATTTGGATCTCGGCCCTCCACCTCCTGGGTGTCTCCGCCTTTCGACCCCCTTATGCAGGTTATTGCACGAAAGGCGTGGGCAGCTCCTGACTCTGTAGAGCCAGTCCCTAGGAGGCCTTCAAAATTTATCACTGCTCCGAGTGACAAACAATTCCTTACTAAGGGTGTCCCTGCTGATGCCATGGTGGTGGCTGCGGCCACCAAAAAGGAACTTGCAGATTCTTCCGTGCCCGTCCATCCTCCTAATAAGGACTCTAGGACCATGGATAGGTACGGTAAGCGGATGTTTTCCTCAGCGACCTTTGCTATGCGTTCGCTGAATTACCTATGTCACTTCACCAGACTCCAGAGAGATATCCTGAAGGAGCTGGGAGAAGTAGTTCAGGATCCTACAGCTGCAGGGGCTCAAGAAAAAATTGCTTCGCAGCTAGGAACCCTCAATTCCATTGCAAACTCCTCCATGCGGCTAATATCTTATGCTGCGGATGGAGCGAGTAGAGCCGCAGGTACAGGTGTGGCTCTTAGACGCCAAGCCTGGATGCGGCTATGTGATTTTGCGGATCCCTTTAAGGCGTCCTTCACAAATTCTCCCTTTGATGGGTCAGCTTTGTTTGGCCCTCAGGTGAAGGAAACCTTGACCAGGTGCGAGCAGGACGGCAAGACTCTTTCTGCTGTTGGAGTCCGTTTTTCCACCCCTTCTAGACCTTATCCCAAAGGACAGAAGGGTGGGAAGATGTGGTTCCGTAAATCCCAAGGAGTCACGCCAGATTCACGTGGTCAGTTTACCCCTAGAGGCAGAGGGAGGTAACAACAACAGACGCCGCTCTAGAGGCAGAGGGGGTCCGAAGAACCAGGGAAACAGGGAGCCTCTCTCTGACAAGCCCTTTCAGCATCCCTGAGGTGTTGCCCGGCTGTCCTTCCTTGGAGGCAGTCGGGGGAAGATTATCACTGTACCCAGAAGCCTGGCATTCCCTCACTCAAGACAGATGGGTACAGTCGATCATATCCAAGGGTTACATAATTCCTTTCGAGGAAAGTCCCTTCCCCTCAAGTTCCCTTCCAGATGTACCACCCGGTCTAAGGGAGATTGCAGAGTCAGAAATCGCAAAACTACTGCAAAAAAGAGCCATTCAGCCAGTTACAATAGACCATTCAGAGCCCGGAATCTACTCAAGGTTCTTTTTGGTCCCCAAAAAGACGGGAGTCTGGAGACCAATATTGGTTCTCAGCACACTCGACAACTCTGTCAGGAAGACAAGATTCAGAATGGTCACTCTACAGTCAATTCTGCCCTTCTTACAGAAGGACAACTGGATGTGCTCAATAGATCTTCAGGATGCGTACTATCACATCAAAGTTCACAGACGCTCCAGGAGATTTCTCCGCTTCGGCTGGGGTCCAGTCATTTCCAGTTCAGAGCCCTGCCCTTTGGTCTCACTACAGCCCCAGAGTGTTCACCAAATGCATGGCAGTGGTCACGGCTCACCTGAGACGTCAAGGATTCCAGGTGTTTCCGTATCTCGACGACTGGCTCCTGTCAGCCACCACCAGGCATCAGCTTATACAAGCCAGGGATTACACAATAGACCTTTGTTCTCATTTGGGCATCTCAATCAACTTCGAAAAGTCATCCTTATCGCCCTGCCAGTCTATTACCTTCATAGGCAAACTTAAACACTGTTCGGATGTCAGCTACCCTTACAGAACAAAGAGTTTCAGACATTCAGACTCATGTCAGGATCATTCTGGCCAGCAAGAAAATACAGGCCAGAATGGTTCTAAAGGTATTAGGTCTCATGGCTGCGGCCATTACTCTTCTTCCTGGCTCGATTCTACATGCCTTCTTCAGTGGATGCTGTTCACACAGTGGTCATACCAGCAACTTCCAATGCGTCACCAGATTCTGGTGACACAGACATGCAAAGAGCATCTTGCTTGGTGGATAACATCGTCTCAGGTTCACCAAGGCAGGTACTTTGTACCCCCATCCCCGATAGCCACTGTCACCACGGATGCCTCCCTGATCGGGTGGGGGGGGGTCATTATCAGGGCAGGATGGTTCATGGGACGTGGCAGCTGTTCGAGTACCATCTGCACATAAATGTCCTGGAGATGAGAGCAGTGCTTTTAACGTTGCAAGCCCTCAACGACTTTCTTCCCGTAGGGACAATTGCAGTCCACACAGACAACATGTCTGTAGTTTGGTATATCAACAAACAGGGCGGAACCAAGTCCTACCCCTTGTGTCGAGAAGCGCTCAGACTATGGCAATGGGCGATCTCCTCTCATCGGTTTCTGGTAGCAACGCATATCCCTGGGAAAACCAACATTATAGCGGACAGATTGAGCAGAGCTATCCTCATGCCTCACGAGTGGTCTCTCAAGCAATCTATAGCGGAAGAGATTTTTCTGGAATGGGGTCGTCCATGTTGCGATCTTTTTGCTACTCCCCAAAACAGCAAATGTCCAGACTTCTTCAGCCTCTTCCCTCTATCAGGCCATCCCCCCAGAGACGCTCTGACCCAGGATTGGCCCCAGGGACTTCTTTATGCCTTCCCTCCATTTCCTCTGATCCCTCAGGTGATCCAGAAAGCTACCGTTTTGAGAGCCAAATTGATTCTCATTGCCCCTTACTGGCCTCGACAAGTTTGGTTCCCGTTCCTCCATCATCAACTTTTGGTGCAGCCGTGGCATCTGGACCCAGTGCCAGACCTTCTGATTCACCAATCGGGTCAGCTGCACCGGTCAATTCCTTCTCTCAATCTCACAGCATGGTTGCTCCACTTCCTTCCTTAGCCAGGCTTCCTTTGATCTCTAACCCTGTTAGAGACATCATAGTAGCTTCGCTAAAATCCTCTACCAGGAGGATTTATACAAGCAAATGGAAACGTTTCTCTTATTGGGCTAAGGCCCAAAATATTGATCCTTTTACTGCCCCTGTTCAGGCAGTCCTGGACTTCTTAGCAGAGATTTTTCATGCAGGCTCCTCTTCTTCCACAGTCAGAGTTCAATTGGCTGCTATTTCTAATTTTCATGTCGGGATAGCAGATCATAATATTATGTCCCATAGGCTCTGCAGGGCCTTCTTGAAAGGAATTTTCCTACTAAAGCCTCCAATCAGGAATCCTCCTCCTCAGTGGGATCTAAATTTAGTGCTGACATCCTTGATTCTTCCCCTCTTCGAGCCAGCTGTTTCTTGTTCCCTGAAATATCTTTCTTGGAAAACTTTATTCCTAGTGGCTATTACATCTGCCAGGAGGGTGTCTGAACTTCATGCTCTTCGGTTCGACCCCCCTATTTGGTTTTTCACAAAGACAGAGTATCTTTGAGAACTAATCCATCCTTTTTACCTAAGGTCGCTTCAAAGAACAATCTGAATCAATCCATTGATCTCCCTGTATTTTTTCCTAACTATTCAGATAGAGCTGAACAAAAGCTACATTATCTTGATGTCCACCGTCAACTTAGATATTATTTGGACAGAACAAAAAATTTAGAAAATCTGATCAACTTTTTGTTTCCTATGCGGATAATAAAAAAGGCCTTCCTGTTTCTAAAGTGACCTTGTCCAGATGGCTTTCTTCGGTCATCTCGGAAATTTATACGCTCAGGGGAAAACAGCTGTGCTCAAAACCTAAAGCACATTCAACTAGGAGCTTAGCTACTTCTACAGCCTTTCAAGCTAGACTTCCTTTGGACACTATTTGTGCAGCGACCACTTGGGCTACTCCTCACACTTTTGTTTCCCATTACAAATTGGACTTGGCCTCCAGGGACAGAGCCAGTTTTGGCTCTACAGTCCTCAAGAGTTTGTTCCATTGAGCCACCCAGGATAGAGGTGCTAGGGACTCGGTCCCATCAAGCAAGAATGAAGGCGAGATTGACAACTTAACATTAAGAAGTTATGTACCTACCATAACGTTCCATGTTAGTTGTCTTCTCTCGCCTTCTTTCTTGCGACCCTCCCTCCTTCCCCCTGGCCTGGACAAACCTTGTATAAGAAACTGTTATGCTGAAGACCATTCAGACCTGGTCCTTCTTCCATCTGTAAGTTTTCTTTCTTCCTTTGGGAAGTATTTTATGCTTGGTGCTATTGCCCTTTGTCAGCAAACGAGATCTGGGTACTTACCGCCTTGCATCATGGGATATGGGGCTGCCTCGAGCTGGTAAAAGTGACTCTCGAGCTTAGCAAGTGCCGAGTCGGAGCCGAGGGATCGGCTCCGAACCCATCAAGCAAGAAAGAAGGCGAGAGAAGACAACTAACATGGAACGTTATGGTAGGTACATAACTTCTTATTATCAGTCCATGGTGCTTCCTTTTGTTTTCAATACAGACCCTAAGTTGTTCATGATGGTAATGAATCGGGTTGAACAAAATGATGGTGTTTTCTTACTTGGATGACTGACTGATAGCAGTTACGATGATGGACAGTCTTCTGATCTGAAACTCGTTGCCGACTTCATTTCATTCCTTGAGAATCTGAGTGAACAGTGGAAATTCACAAGTGATGTTCTAAATACTCATATTTATTGAATGCACAATGATCACCCTGTCCTGCAGAGCTTTTCTACAAGCAGACAGGATTGTTCTAATCAAAAATATTGTAGCAAAGGTCCTACACGCACAGTCAGTCTTAGTATGCCCATGTTTCAAGATGATAATTTGGGTCTATATTAGATATTCAAATGCTTAAAAGTTCGAATCACTAAAGATCGAACTTTAGTGATCGAAAGCTTAAATGTTCGAATATACATAAAAATTAAAAAAAAAAAAACTAAAGGGTGTAAGCAGGGGGGCAAACCCCCTACAACCCCCACACCCCCCACTACTTAAATATACCAACTCCAAGATTGCACTACAGTGTAGGAAATGGGAAATTTTCCATTTCCGCACTGTAGCACACTGAAGTGCGATCTCGGAGTTGGTATATTTAAGCAGCGGGGGGTGTGAGGGTGCAGGGGGCTTGCCCCCCATTTTAAACCCTTTACTTTTTTCTTTTTTTTTTAAATATTTTTTTTATAGATATTCGAACTTTTAAGCATTCGATCACTAAAGTTCGATCTTTAGTGATTCGAACATTTAAGCGTTTGAATATCTAATATAGACCCGATAATTCTAATGGCTGCCATGGTTTACATAATCTCAGATGTCTGGTATCATATGAGAGTACTACAGTGGACACTGGGTTTGCAGTGGAGTCAGCCTTCATACCCTATGTCCAATCAGGATTTCCTGGAGGTACAAATGGCATTTGAGTTGTTGGATGCATGACTGGAGTCTTACTCTGAACTGACCCTTTCTTCTTCCTGATTTAATTGAGGCTGTCACATTGATGCCTCCCCTCAGGTGGGATGGTGTGGGAGTTTTTGCATGCAAGTGTTCTAGAAATAAGGGCAGTACTCCTCAGTGTGGAGGCCTTTCAGGACTCCTTTCCCAGAGGTGTTACTACCGTCCACACTAACAACATGACAGTGGCTCGGTATCCGAGCTAGCAGAGATGAACACACTCTTATTCCCAATGTCCACTGGCTATTAGAGAATGGGGCAGGACTCTGTCTACAAAGCATCTTTTGAATCTTTTGATAGACACACACAACCTCCTGCTGTCCATCAGCTGGCTTCTTAGCCTGTCAGTAGCATGGAAACTTTCTGTCAGCAAGGGAAGCCTTGCAGTGATCTGTTTGCAGCACTGATCAGTGTCAAATGCAGCAGCTTCTCTTCCCTTACCCTCCCTTAATGAGGCATTCCAGAGATGCACTCATTCAGAAATGGCTCCTGAATTCATTTACACCTTTCAATCATTTCTCCTGATCCCCACATTTCTTCATCATCACACCTGTTTTTTGCTCCATTTTTTCTACATGAGTTGGAGTGTCATGTCAGGCATTGCCAGCTCCTTTGATTCAGTTCTATTCTCCTTTTTTTGGCAGTCATGCTTGACTGTCACAAGTCTTCTGTCATACAATCCATCCATCTCCTTGCTGAACATCCTCATTTCCTTTTGCCTTTTCCCAGTCTTTCCCAAATCTTCTCCACCAAATCTTCTGTTTTCCTGCTTATTTGCTTGAACCACCATAATCTGTTGTCTTTGACCTTCTCTATAGTTGCAGCTACTTTGGCTTCTGCTCCAATGTCAGCATTTCTTCATCTTTCTTACAGTGAACATCCTACAGCCTGACTCAGGCACTTCAGCTCTATCACTTCTAGCTTCATGAACTGCTCTGCCTTCTCTGCCCTGATTTTCGTGTGATACAAAAGTACTGGTTGTACCATTACTTTGTACACCTTACTTTTCAGCCTCTTTGACATTCTCCTGTTTCACACTGCCCTCTGACACTCTATGCGATTTGGCTGCAGCCCCTCTGATTCTAACTTTGACCTCCTCATTCAAACTTCCTGTCTGCTCAACCATCCCTTTCAAATACTTGAAGGTGTTAAGTTGTTCCTCTTTTTTTCCCTTCTGCTTGAGTTTTCAGCATCTTCTGATTTCCTTTATTTACTCAATTTCTTTTTTTTAATCCCTCATCCCTTAAGTTTTGCATTCTGTTTCACTATTGCCCATTACAATTGTGAATCCCTTTGTTAATCCCAATGCTGTACTTAACTGGTATCATTGAATCCTTGCACATAGTCGGCACTAATTTTACCACTGTTTCTGGAACTTCACACTATTGCATGACTGCCCAAAGTCAGCTGTCTTGGGACTTTGTCAAATGTTTTCTCCTGGTCTGGGAATACTCATTCGGACTCTTTCTTCATCTCCTTCTTCTTATTCACTATCTGTCTCACTGCAGACACTGGGTTTTGCTTTTGATGCATCCTTATTTGAATCTGAACTGCTCATCTCCCATGTTACTTTCTACTACTATGTTAATTCAAATATCAACCACTGTCTCCGCCAAATTTCTTCAGAAAGTGAAAAATAGAAAGTCAGGGTGATTCTTGCAGATCCTTGTTCACCTTCACAAGTTTGATTTCCTCCTGCTTTGGCTCATTCTCTGGAAATATGGCCCTTCAGAACCCTTATGACATTTGTCAGTCAGTCCTTATCCAGGCTTCTACTTATTGTGACTCACCTCATGGCTGCTGCATTTCCTCTGAAGGGCCAGGGACCTTTCATATTCTGAATGGGTGGTCTAAATTATGACACCTGACCAGAGAACAGGTACTAGGAAATCCTACAAAAGCATATAGATTCTGTTTTCCAGGTAAGCTACAACCAAAGAACAGGGCCACTTTATGACATCTGTTCTATCTGTTCTTGATTACCCGTCTCAAATATTCAGCTGTGTTTCAAGTTACTCATCCATTATAGTTCATCTGGTTGCCATCTCCAGCTTTCATAAAGGTGTTGACTCTGCCTCTGGCTTATTTGAAAATCTGCAAAACTGTTCATGAGAGGTACCTTTTTTTTCTATTTCCACCCCTTAAAGAGCCTGTCCCTCTTTGAGGCCAGAATTTAATGTTGGCAAAGTTGCTGTTCCAATAAACTGACAATTGGCACAGATTTAAATTTTCTTTCTTATTGTAATCCCTTTTCTGGTAGCAGTCACTTTGCCTAGAAGAATTTTTGCATTGCAAGCTTTGTGTTAATCCACTTTATTTAGTCTTCTGTATGGATAGGCTGTCCTTAAGAACAAACAACTCACTCATGAAATGTAATTTTTTTATTGTTTTCTTCCAAATTTACTTTAATGAAGGAGAATATTTCTTGCATTGTATGAATGGAAAAAGTAAGATCAGATTTTACCTGGATAGAATAAAGTATATAGGAAATATTCATTTTTTTCTTTTCTCCAAAGGAAGTTAAGTTGCAAAGTTTCCAAAGTTATTTTGATGATTATAGCAGATTCTGCTATCAGAAATAAAGTTTTACCTCATGAGCCTGGATCTAATTCACCTAGAGCAGTAGCTACATCCCAGTTTTTTTAAATACATCCATAGGTACTTGTGCAGCAGCTGCATGAAAAACTGTCAGTACTTTTGCAAGACATTTTAAACTGTATTCAAGATCTGAGTTATCCTTGGTAGCCACAGTCATTTACAGAATCTTCTCATGAGAAACCAGATGTGAAGAGGAGCTTAGGACTCTGTCCACAGGACAGATAAGGAGCGACCTTCCCATCCCAAATATGGAAACTATCATAATGCTAAAATCTGGAGTAGGATGGTCCTTCCTCATTCGCGTTCTGGTCTTCTGAGCTCTGGCCCACGTTCTGTCAGCCTCTGCTCTGATAGGACCCAGAAGAGTCAGAATCTTCTCATGAGAAACCTGATGTGAAGAGGAGCTTAGGACTCTGTCCACAGGATAGATAAGGAGCGACCTTCCCATCCCAAATATGGAAACTATCATAATGCTAAAATCTGGGGTAGGATGGTCCTTCCTCATTCGCGTTCTGGTCTTCTGAGCTCTGGCCCATGTTCTGTCAGCCTCTGCTCTGATAGGACCCAGAAGAGAGCTTTGTACCTGTAATAATGTTGTTGTTGACTTGTTATTGTTTTTGGCATGGTTTGTGCAAGCTAATAAAAATGTGGAGAGAGTCCTTCTCTGTTACGAATAATGAGTAATGGGGAGAAGCTTCTAGCTTGGAAAAGTTTTTGATGCTGGCATTTCTAAATCCAGCTGGCATTAGTCTTGAGGGTAGACAAAGAAGGACTATTGTATCCAGATCTAACATAGAGGATTGTGATTGGGTCTCCAATCATAACCAGCTTATTATGTGTCTGAGACATGTATGCCAAGAAATTGACCTCAAGAGTAAAGCTTGACTGATAAATCCTGGCATCCATGTCAAGAACACATAATTAGTGATTATGATCAGTGGCCCGATCATAATTCTTTGTACTGCATGGAGCTTTATCTACTCCATGTACTACTTACAGAAAAAAAGTGCTAAGTGTTTTGCCGGCTTAGCAAGCAGTGTCAGAAAAATAATGTAACTCAAGTCTATTATGTTTACACTTACCTTCCATGCCTTTCAGCTATCCAGATTTTCACAGAATTTCCAGAATTTTGCCTCATAGTTTGGGTTTGTTTTTCATGAAATCTGTGTTTTTTTTGACAAATCACTTGGTTGAAGTTGATAAATTATGACATTCATTTCACTTTCAGACTTCCTGTCTTTCAGAAAATGCAGGTGAACACAAATCCTGTTATTCTAGCAAATTTATTACTTTATAAGAGGAAGTCAGGGACCAGTTACTGGCACAGACAGCAGTGAGAAACAAATTGTTGCTGTTGTTTGTGGTCAGTACTGGCAGGTTTGACTGCATAACACAAGACTCAGCTTTAAAAAGTTAAGCAGTGGTGCTTAACATTTGTTAAGATGGGGTCTCTGCCTATAGTCGGTGTGCCTTTGTCTGGATACTGGAGTGTAATTACTGCACTACATTATAATAGGTTTGTAGGTTTTTTTTCTTGTAAAATAATGACACTTTATGTATTGAGACTGTCTCACATTCATGGAGCATTGAATGATCACAGACAGTGTTTTGAAGCTGTAAAACACACTTGATGGTGCTCTACAAACAACAACTAAAACTCCATGTATTACAAAACTTTATGCCTGAGTCTCCCATCATAAACAGTGAGTATTTTTCTCCAAATGGATGTCAAGAAATTCAGGTCTTGTGCTCCATTGCAGAGGTGATTTTTTTTTTTTTACTTCCTTTTCTGGAACACATAACAAAATGGTTATGATCATAGACCTTGTCATAATCCACTGTATAGCTTCCAGCCAGGAAAGGCTTCAACTATCTTCTGACTATACAGAGGATAACGTGGGTCTTGGAAAATGATTGAATGAATGAGTGAATAAATTAATAAAAATGTAAAAAATAGTTTTGTGTGGAGAAAAATATGTAACATATGAAGGTGCAATGCCATTTAGTTTATGAGAATCTGTCATTGAACTACATACTGAACATTCAGACTGTAAAACCTTAGTTTTTACACAAAACATTTTATTTTAAGTCAAGTAAAAGCTTCTTCTTCTTTCGACATTTCCCGGTTAGGGGTCGCCACAGCGGATCATCTGTCCACTCATGATTGGCAGTGGAGTTTTACGGTTTCAAGTTGCCAGCCTGGCGCCCAACCTTCCACAGAAGGCACACACATGCACACACTCACACCTAGGGCCAATTTAGACTGCCCAATCCTCCTACTGCATGTCTTTGGGATGAAACCGGAGCACCCGGGGGAAACCTATGTGACCACAGGGAGGACATGCAGACTCTGCACATAAGGCACCCCAGCCGATAATCGAATGGGAGAACCTCTTACTGAGAGGTGACAGTGCTAACCGCTGCACCACTGTGGCAGTCCAGTAAAAGCTGTTTTATTTTATTTCTTATTCTTGCTGTTCAGCTTTTATAATAAAGTGATACACTGTGTGCAGTTGTCATCTGGTTTGTTTTAAGCTGTGGGCTTGTTACTAGCCTATGTAACAATTCCAAAATACAGTGTATCCTGTTGGTTAAAGTAGTTGGTGTAGAACAAGGGGTGTATGCTTATAACTCATGTCTCCATCTAAACATTGTGTGAATATTTACTGCTCTGTCGCTACACAGTGGTTCTGTGTAATTTAGTAAGTTAGAACCGTTTCGTTTACATATCCCGAAACAAGAAAATGTGCTACATGCATTCCGTGCTGGGCACTGTTTCATGCGTATTGTGTGAATGACTCCAGCATCACAATGGTTATGAAGATAAATTCCCCCCGTTCAGGACGATGATTTTTAGCTTGTCGTATTCCCCCAAATCAACTCGAGACAGTCCTTTGTGTGCTAAAATGTGATCAGCAATGTGTGAGTGATCGGGTCACTAAAGTTCCCTGAAGTTCTTGTTTCAGCCTGAGAAAAGAACTTGCAGTTGTGGACATCCTGTTTACTAAGATCAAACAGACAAGTATCTTTGATAATGTGTTCAGCATCATTGTTGTCATTGTCGTCAACCCAGACTTTCCCATTTAACACAAGATTGGGGTGCAACGTCAGCATTAATCGATGTGACCAAATCACCTAGAGCCAGTATTTACACTACCAAATGGCTAGCCCTGATGCAATTTTAAAGTCCTTAAAATAAAAAAGTATGTGTTGTATATTAATTTAAACTGCATTTTGCCAAGGCCAAATGGCAGTTATGTTTTCAAAGGCAAAACAAGGACAGCCAACTGTCTAGACAAAAGAGCAACACACTATATCTAGTTCATAGCATACCTTGCAGGTGTCTGCTGTTATAGATTATTTTAATGGCAAATTGCACAGACGTTTTCCCCAGGAGAAAACAAAACCTTTTCTGTACTTACAAAGTTAAGGTACACCACCATGCAGCTCGCAAGCGTAACAGTACTCATTTGTTCTTGCAGCTTAATGTTCTTCATTACTGAATTTCTGTTCATTAGATTATATTACTTTAAAATGCACTCAGACATATCTTCATAAAATATGCAGACTTACCAAAAATCTGTAAAAAGTCAAAGTTGTGAAAGAGACAGAGATTCATCAAACAAATATTAACTTCTGCACAGTTAGGCCATGGAAAATAAATGACTTGCATTAATTGTTTGTATCACCTTTATATCACTGTCTTGAATGTTTTATTTCATTTTAATTGAACACATTACATTAAACAGTGAATAGTTATCTACACATGGTGAATATGTCAGGCATGTACATATCGATTATTCAGAATCCAAGATATAGACTACCATTGTAACCAAGCAGTGTGGTTGTGCCAGTTGTACTGGCCTTCCTACGTACCTTCTGCACTGTATCAGTGATGGTCATTGTACATACCTAGATGTGCCTTTCCCTTGCTCAGTGAATGGACACCAAATACAGGTGATGAAGACCATGAGCAGAAATCCCTAGAACACAAGTGGAATCATACAAATTTCTCTCAATGAAGGAACACGTTTCCTTAAATTTGATTTTTCTGAATACTACTTCTTGTCACAAAACAGACTGAAAGAGCATAGGAGAAAAAAATCAGAAATCCATGGCATATAAAATGGCAAACGTACTTATTATCTCAGCTCATAATAACAAATCCGGAAACATCAAAACAGAAAGGTGAAGAGCTTCACTACATTGGGACTGTGGAACTTTTCTTTACTTTAGCTGTTTAAGAGTACTTGAAAGCTAAACAGTTTCATAATACTTCATTCTTTATTTCTTTAGTCTTGTGTCTGGCAGTTGGCACAGAGGGTTAAGCCTTTGAGCTGCAGTTCCTGTGGTCAAGAATTTAATTTAAGCTAGTATTTTTTTTAATGGTTCTCTAGATTGTAAACCTAGTAACTACCTATGCATATAAGTTGTACTTTATTTGTGTCTTGAAAGTCATACAAAGAAACTCAAATCTCTAATTAAACATGTCAACATTCTGACATTCCAACTAAAACAGATATCTTTTTTTGCCAAACTACATATTCCATGGTTGATTTTTTTTAAAGAGGTTGATAAAACACATTTTTCTTGTGTTATTAAAAAACGCAGATGGTGATACACACAAACACCCATTTTCTCAATGTAGTGAAAAATGCATTGTTTCTGATTTCGTTGTTTTCATTTCTGAAATTAGTTATTGGAAGGAATATTTTACTTCACATTAAACAAGATCCCATTTAAATTTCTTCTGTATAATTCACTTATCACTTCAGAGGATTTGGTGAAATTATGGACAGAGGCATATGTATACACATATATTTATGTATGTGTATGTGTATGTATATGTTCACAGACATACACACACATATATATATATATATATATATATATATATATATATATATATATATATATATACATATATATTTATATACACACACACACACATATATATATATATATATGTGTGTGTGTGTGTGTGTGTGTGTGTGTGTGTGTGTGTGTGTGTGTGTGTGTGTAAGTGTGTGTTTGTTCGTGCAAGCTGGCATAATGACAAAACTGTTTACCTTACAGACATGGGGTACAGGGTTTGATTCTCACCTTTGAGGGAAATTTGCCAGTCATAAAATGGCCCATAAGTGCAGCTAGCCTAGTACTTACCTATGAACACAGCCACACATCACAATTATGCAGTCTTGTCACTGCTAATTAGGGGTGGATTTAGCATAATGGTTAAGGTCTTTACCACAAAGATATAAGGTACAGGGTTTGATTCTAACCTTGAGTTATTGCCTAGGCTTAAAATGGCCCTTCAGGGCAGTTAGCCTAGTATTCACCTGTATGACCAAAGTGTGGGTAATATTGTTTTTTTTTTACTGATGAGATAGATGACAGAGCTCCTCCCTGACCCTCTTCAGACGCAGCCTAGATCAATGGATGGGTGACCACAAATTCACTCCTATGGTGGTGCTCATGTCCGTCCTGGACAAAGGAAGTTGGTATTAACTACTATATAGAATGTTACCTCTGCGAACTTCACTTACTTAACCACCAACAATTAAGGCAACTCAAGATAAACATGGCTAGACATGTAAGGGCTCTAGGGCCGTTAGCATAGTAACCTTCTATGAACATATATACATATAGACAGCTATATATATATATATATACATATATATATATATATATATATATATATATATATATATATACATATGCACATGTAATATATACACACACACATATATGTGTACCGCTCACCATCCAGAAAAAAACATCTGCTACACGGAGAAAACTTTCCTACTGTTTTGCAGAACCCCACACCCCCTGATACTTATATATTCTAACTCCAAGATCGCACTACAGTGAGGAAAAGGGTAATTTTCCGAATCCCCACTGTAGTGCGATGCACTTCAAAACACCAATGCTCCAAACTGCGAACAGAATCTCTATATCGAAGTTTCAAAGTCGACAAGAATTGTGTTCACAGTTTTGACTCTCTGCCACTCCATGTTCATCCTTCTCACTGTCGAGGTAAGCCACTTCGACATTTTGATTGTATATATATATATATATATATATATATATATATATATATATATGTGTGTGTGTGTGTGTGTGTGTGTGTGTGTGTGTGTGTGTACATATATATATATATTATTTAACATTTGTTTGCCAGGATAGTCTGACTGGACAACAAGTGTTCATTTTTAGCGGAGTCCTGGGGAGAAAAACTCCATAGGTTTACAGAGAGAAGAAAAATTTACAAAAGAGACATTACAGAGTAGTAGCATATGCAGATTGTAGACTTTACAGCCGTTAGTATACAATAAGAGAATATTCCCCCTTTTGGTTGAAAATACAAGTGTACAAAATATACAATGAGAGTAGATAAGAACCTAGAGCATTGCAATATATTTCACAATTGAATAAGAGTATATAAATGTTTAAGTTTTCCTATGTACATTCAAGCAAATATACATGTAAGAGCATATACACATATATATTTATATATATATATATATATATATATATATAAATAAATATATATATATATATATATATATGTATGTATACACACACATATACACACACATCTACATGCACTCATATATAGATTATTGCTCACACATGGATAGGTATAGTTAGATGGTGTTGTTTTTGTTGTCCAGGACAGCTGGGGTGTAGAAATAGTGAGTGGACGAGACTTCAGGGCGTCAATTACAGTTGCATAGATGGTTGGTGAAGAGATATGTTTTAAGTAGGCTTTTGAAGGAGGGTCTGGAGTTTTGTAGTCTGAGGTCAGGGGGAAGGTTGTTCCATATTTTTGCTATTTCCTGGTCAAATAGTGATTCCCCGGAGTTGTTTTTGCATGTGATGGTTTTGATTAAGGCTTTGTTGGAGGACCGAAATTGTCTATTTGAATTGTAGAAGTTCAGCATGCCAGTCAGGTCAGGGGTTTTCTCGGGATAGTACAGAATTAGATGAGCTAGGGTGAGTTGATGTACCTTAATAGTTTTGGAAATTCAAGCCAGTGCAAGGCTTATAAGGAAAGGCAGTGGTGGGATCGTGATTTGGCATTGGTAGTGAATCTAGTGATTTTGTTGTAACAGATGGAAAGTTTATTAAGGTCAGTTTTGTAAAGATTAGTTAGAATTGGGGATGCATTAAGTAGAGTAGATAGGAGGTGGGCCCTGGCTATTGCAATTCGAGATTTGGTGGTTAGATAACTTTTACAGCGATAGAGGGAACCTAGCTTTTTGTGGACTTTAGTGATGGTTGTTGATATGTGCTTTGTGAATTTGAGTTGCTGGTTAATGTTAACTCCTGGGAGTTTAGCCTCAGTGACAGGGGTGATTTGGGTTTTGCTGACGGAGAGTCAGTGGAGTTGGTTTATGATGATATTAACAAGAAGGGTTCCTAGGATTGATCCTTGCGGCATGCCTAAGGAGGTTGGAGTGGAGGGGGAATAGGGAGTTGTGCCATTTGAAGGATTGTTGGCGGTTATCTAAATAGCTTTTAAACCAGAGGAGGGTGGGGTTGTTGAGGATGAGGTCAGAGAGACAAGACAGTAGTTTATTATGTGAGACTGTGTCGAATGTCTTGGATAATGCTGGAAAGGTAGCTGAGACAAATTTACCTAGATTCCTTTGGGAGTTTATAGTATTGTTGAATTTCAGTAGGGCAGTGGTGGTGCTGTGGGATGGGCAAAATCTGTGTTGGGTTAAGGAGAGAAGGTTGTTGGTGAGGAGATAAGAGAGGAACTGGTGATGAATACATCTTTCTAGGATTTAGAGAGGGATGAGAGAATTGCAGTTGGTCGATAGTTGGAAAGGTCTAGGGAGGGGCCACCTTTGTGGAGTGGTATGATATATGAGATTTTCCACAGGGATGGAACGGTGTGTTCGGTGATGTATCTATTTATTAGAATAGAAATTGGATAGGCTATACCTGTGGATGCAATTTGGAGGTATTCGGCAGGAAGGTTATCGGCTGTAAGGGTGGTTGGTTTGAGTTTGGCTAGGAGTTTTTGGATAGTAGATGTAGGAACAGACTTAAGTGTGAAAGGTATGGTATTGATTTGTGCCTGAAGTGGTTGTGAGATGTTGGAGGAAGTGATATGATATATATATATATATATATATATATATATATATATATATATATATATATATGCATATATATATATATATATATATATATATATATATAGATATATATATATATGTATATATGTATATATATATATATATATATATATATAATTGCACAAGTGTGTGCATGTGTATGAAGTACTATAGATAACCTACCCCCTGCAAGCAGTCTGTGCTACAGTTTTATAAAAGAAGTTTGTCAATATTGATACAATTATTGTGGTTCACTGTTCATACCACCTCAATCTTAACTCCAGCTTGATCACGTATATCTTATGTTCATAGATATTCACCTGTGTAGTGCCATTGTTTAGTCATTAGTTTTGTAACAGTCTAAATTTTTAGATTTGTTTGCTTAAGAATGTACATATATATATTTTTCTTTTCCCATGCTAGAAGGACCAAATTTGCAAATACAGGGGCACAATGTGCCCCCATAGCCACTCCAGTTAACTGTCTATATATCTCCCCTTCAAAAGATAGAAAATTATTTTCCAAAACCAACCTCATAAGATGATGACAAATCTCTAATTTACTTGAATCAAAAATGGAACTTGAACATAAACTATCATGAAAAAGTTTTAGACCAGCTTGGTGGGGAATAACCGAAAACAGGTTTATAACGTCAACCGTTAAAAACCCAAAACTATTCGTATCAGCAATATTAACCCCACTCAACCTCTCCAAACAATGCCACGAGTCCCTTAAAATGTGGCCTGCCTCAAGTGTAACCTTCTTACAAAACTGATCAACAAAAGAAGCAAGGGGTTCCGTCTTGGAACCCCTAGCTGAAACAATAGGTCGAAATCGGAGGTTATCTGTACCCTTATGCACTTTGGGTATGCCAAAAAATTTTGGCATTTTTGGAAATTTTACCCATAAATAATGGTACTCTTCTTCACTAATAACCCCCTGTGACAATCTACTTGCAAGGTACAAATCAATGTTTTTATAAGCCACATTCACCTCGTGCCTTGATACCCTACAATATGTATCAACATCCTCCAACATTTCCATCATCCGACCAATATAGTCGATGTTATACATAATCACCATCCCTCCCCCTTTATCAGGTCTCATACATCTAAACTCCCCTGTGGAGCAAAGATGGTATATCCATTAGAAATGCATTGATATATATATCTTTAGTAAAAACTATTGGCATAATGTGGGTGGTGTGGGGGGCGTAGACCCCACATTATGCCAATAGTTTTTACTAAAGATATATATATATATATATATATGTATATATATATATATATCAATGTATTTCTAATGGATATACCTTCTTATAATAGTGAATACATTAAAATTATGTGGGGGGCACAGCTGTGCCCCCCACACCCCTCTTATTTAATATTCTCACTCCAGGGTTGCTCTGCAGTGGGGCAGGGGCTATATTCCATTTTTGACCAAATGAACTTTGACCAAGTGAGCTTTCAGTCAAGTGAGCTTTCAGTGAAGTGCAATGCCTGGTATCATTTTCGACTAAGTGTAATTCGACCAAATGTATGTAATCCATATAGATATATATATATATATATATATATATATATATATATATATATATATATATATATATGGAGTGTAGTTTTCATTATCAGTCTATCACATTCTCTGAAGTCTGTTATCAATGCTAGGGCATTACAGCTGAATTTGAAGAGATTACTCTTGCAATGTAAGAGGTTAATCACATATGTGCTTGGGAACTAGTATCTGCCTTTTTTCATGTTTTTTCTTTTGCCTTCTGTGTGACCTTGAGCATCTGACTTAACCAGATATTGATTCCAGGTTCCCTGAAAAGGGGCTGTGTGTCCAATGGGCCTACCTAGTTAAGTAATGGATATCATTATGATTATTATTATTATTGCTTTATCCAAATGGGTATTATTATTATTATTAGTTACATGGCTCTGATGTTTCTGTGATTTTATCCTTTGCAACAGTGTCTGTAACTGTGTATCTCCCGGTGAAGTATGGTACTTCTTGAAAATCTACCCAAGTGTTATGATATACTATTACAGTAACCCTTGATGAAGATGACAGTAAAGCTGTGTATCAGGTACTCAGTACATTAGATTTTTGAGGAGATGACATGGTAACAGTAACGCTTCCTTCACACCACTCCCAAAGTGTGATTTGTGCAGCATCATAGTTCATACTGTTGCATTCCACAAGTGCTCCTGTTTTTTTTTCTAATGGTTCATTGCTTTTGACACTGTAATTTCTTGGTTTGGTGCTGTAAATGTATTTTTATATTCCGAGGTGGTGCAGCTGTAGAGTTGTTGCCTCATAGCAAGAGGTTCTCCCGTTTGATTCTCGGCTTGGGTTGGGAGTGCCTTCTGTGTGGAGACTGCATGTCCTCCCCGCAGTGGAGTGGGCGTTCGAAAGACATGCATTGAATGGGCGTGCCTTTGTTGAAGGTTGGACGTCGGGCTGGCAACTCGACACCATAAAAAAAAAACCTGCCAATCATTAGCGGACCGGAGTTCCGCTGTGGCGACCCCTAACCGGGAAAAGCCAAAAGACAAACAACAACAACTTGTAGGTACTGGATATTTTTTAGGTGTAAAAGAAGATTTAACTAATCCCATGTTTTTACAGGTACTCTTTTTTAATTCTATGTACACAGAGGACAGCTGTTTGTTATCTGATAAGCAGCAGTACCTTCTGCTGTCAGACACTTTTATAAGATATTTATTTTATTTATAAAGACCAGGAGGAACATCATAGCCTTCTATATATTCTTCACCATCTTACTACTTGTTGGATTGATATTCTGCCTGTGTAATGTAACATCTAATGAGCACTATTTTCTTCCATATCTAATAGTACAACAGTTTAGTTTATGTATAGCATTATTTCTTTGTGCTAGTTTATGTAATCTTTAAAGGACTAGTGTTTTTTGTTGTTGTTGCTTATCTCCTAATTTTCCACTAGCATGGAACCTCATTCCAGTTTGCCTAGTTAGCATGTTCATTCCACCAGCTGGGAGTGCCGTATAGCCCAGTCACTTTTCTGTAGGGGTAGGGGGTGAGTGATGGAAGCAGTGCTGGCTTCTCTTGAGAATCAAGGGGTTTCTTTTTGATCCCAGTAATCCCTTCTGTATGTACCCACTACACCTCAACAGCTTGAAATTCAGTGAGTGTATACAAGTGATTGTCTCCACTTAAGAGAGCAATTCTCCCTCGGTAGCCATGCATCCCTTGAGGGCAAGTTCTTCCACAGAGCCCAGGTTTCCATCTGAGATTGTTGGAGCCATGTGCCCCTTATCTCTCTCACCAGAAAAAAGGGAGTGA